>NC_091321.1:20825426-20852926 GCF_038502225.1 Cherax quadricarinatus
TGAAGAGAGGGACGAGATTGTAAATTTTCAGAGAATAGGGGGGTACTCGAAGGTGAGAAACCGACCAATCAAGCTGATTCTCAGGATGGAAACAGTGCGGAACAGGATCCTCCAAGAGAAACCACGATTGAAATACTCGGAAGAGTACAAGAGGGTGTTCCTAGACAGAGACAGAACAAAATCAGAACGACAGCAGCTGAGGGAGAGGACAAAAAAGCGAAAGGAGCTAGGAAAAGAGACAAGGAGGGAACCAGCAGAGGTCAGTCAGAGCAGGACAGAACAGCAAGGGCAAGCACACACACAACTACTCTCAGAACCATACAACCTATCACACCATCCCAACACACCCTACAATCCATACCCACAGCCTCCACCCAACACCAAGCTATAGAACCCCACAGTATGCCACCAGGTCTCCCACCCTCACAGGCCCCCCAAACCACAGTGTTGGAAAGGAAACTGAAGGTATGGTACACAAACGCTGATGGAATAACAAATAAGTGGGAGGAGTGGCAAGAAAGAGTCAAAGAAGCATCACCGGACATCATAGCTCTCACAGAAACCAAGCTTACAGGTATGATAACAGATGCCATCTTTCCAACGGGATACCAAATCCTGAGGAAAGACAGAGGGAACAGGGGGGGTGGAGGAGTGGCGTTGCTGATCAAAAATCGCTGGAATTTTGATGAGCTGGAGAGAGAAGATAGCGGAGAAGAAAGTGATTACATAGTGGGAACACTTCACTCTGGAGGTCCCAAGGTGGTAATAGCAGTGATGTATAACCCACCACAGAACAGCAGGAGGCCAAGGCAAGAGTACGACGAGAGCAATAGAGCGATGGTTGACACACTGGCTAGAGTGGCCAGAAGAGCTCATGCATGCAGGGCAAAGCTCCTGATCATGGGTGACTTTAACCACAAGGAGATAGATTGGGAGAACTTGGACCCACATGGGGGCCAAGATACTTGGAGGGCTAAGATGATGGAGGTGGTACTGGAGAACTTCATGTACCAACACGTAAGGGACACTACAAGAGAGAGAGGAGAGGATGAACCAGCAAGGCTGGACTTAGTATTCACCTTCAGTAGTGCAGATATCGAGGACATCACATATGAAAGACCCCTTGGGGCCAGTGACCATGTGGTTGTAAGCTTCGAATACACAGTAGAGCTACAAGTGGAGGGAGAAGCAGGAAGGCCAGGACGAATGAAGCCAAACTACAAGAAAGGGGACTACACAGGAATGAGGAACTACCTGAACGGGGTTCAGTGGGACAGAGAACTGGCAGGGAAACCAGTTAATGAGATGATGGAATATGTAGCAATAAAATGCAAGGAGGCTGAGGAGAGGTTTGTACCCAAGGGTAACAGGAGTAATGAAAAAGCCAGGATGAGCCCATGGTTTACCCAAAGGTGCAGGGAGGCAAAAACCAAGTGTGCTAGGGAATGGAAGAAATATAGAAGGCAAAGGACCCAGGAGAATAAGGAGAACAGTCGTAGAGCCAGAAATGAATATGCACAGATAAGAAGGGAGGCCCAAAGACAATATGAAAATGACATAGCAGCGAAAGCCAAATCTGACCCGAAACTGTTGTACAGCCACATCAGGAGGAAAACAACAGTCAAGGACCAGGTAATCAGGCTAAGGAAGGAAGGAGGAGAGACAACAGGAAATGACCGGGAAGTATGTGAAGAACTCAACAAGAGATTCAAAGAAGTGTTCACAGAGGAGACAGAAGGGACTCCAGAAAGACGGAGAGGTGGGGCACACCACCAAGTGCTGGACACAGTGCACACAACCGAGGAAGAAGTGAAGAGGCTTCTGAGTGAGCTAGATACCTCAAAGGCAATGGGGCCAGATAACATCTCCCCATGGGTATTGAGAGAGGGAGCAGAGGCGCTATGTGTACCCCTAACAACAATATTCAATACATCTATCGAAACAGGGAGATTGCCTGAGGCATGGAAGACAGCAAATGTAGTCCCAATCTTTAAAAAAGGAGACAGACATGAAGCATTAAACTACAGACCAGTGTCACTGACATGTATAGTATGCAAAATCATGGAGAAGATTATCAGGAGAAGAGTGGTGGAACACCTAGAAAGGAATGATCTCATCAACAGCAGCCAGCATGGTTTCAGGGACGGGAAATCCTGTGTCACAAACCTACTGGCGTTCTATGACATGGTGACAGCAGTAAGACAAGAGAGAGAGGGGTGGGTGGATTGCATTTTCTTGGACTGCAAGAAGGCGTTTGACACAGTTCCACACAAGAGATTGGTGCAAAAACTGGAGGACCAAGCAGGGATAACAGGGAAGGCACTACAATGGATCAGGGAATACTTGTCAGGAAGACAGCAGCGAGTCATGGTACGTGGCGAGGTGTCAGAGTGGGCACCTGTGACCAGCGGGGTCCCACAGGGGTCAGTCCTAGGACCAGTGCTGTTTCTGGTATTTGTGAACGACATGACGGAAGGAATAGACTCTGAGGTGTCCCTGTTTGCAGATGACGTGAAGTTGATGAGAAGAATACACTCGATCGAAGACCAGGCAGAACTACAAAGGGATCTGGACAGGCTGCAGAACTGGTCCAGCAATTGGCTCCTGGAGTTCAATCCCACCAAGTGCAAAGTCATGAAGATTGGGGAAGGGCAAAGAAGGCCGCAGACGGAGTACAGTCTAGGGGGTCAGAGACTACAAACCTCACTCAAGGAAAAAGATCTTGGGGTGAGTATAACACCAGGCACATCTCCTGAAGCGCACATCAACCAAATAACTGCTGCAGCATATGGGCGCCTAGCAAACCTCAGAACAGCATTCCGACATCTTAATAAGGAATCGTTCAGGACCCTGTACACCGTATACGTTAGGCCCATATTGGAGTATGCGGCACCAGTTTGGAACCCACACCTAGCCAAGCACGTAAAGAAACTAGAGAAAGTGCAAAGGTTTGCAACAAGACTAGTCCCAGAGCTAAGAGGTATGTCCTACGAGGAGAGGTTAAGGGAAATCAACCTGACGACACTGGAGGACAGGAGAGATAGGGGGGACATGATAACGACATACAAAATACTGAGAGGAATTGACAAGGTGGACAAAAACAGGATGTTCCAGAGATTGGACACAGTAACAAGGGGACACAGTTGGAAGCTAAAGACACAGATGAATCACAGGGATGTTAGGAAGTATTTCTTCAGCCACAGAGTAGTCAGTAAGTGGAATAGTTTGGGAAGCGATGTAGTGGAGGCAGGATCCATACATAGCTTTAAGCAGAGGTACGATAAAGCTCACGGCTCAGGGAGAGTGACCTAGTAGCGATCAGTGAAGAGGCGGGGCCAGGAGCTCGGACTCGACCCCCGCAACCTCAACTAGGTGAGTACAACTAGGTGAGTACACACACGTGGGTAACAAGGCTCCGAGAACCTTAGTGTTTGTAAGGCGTGCAGTAGTTCCTGACCAGCCGGGCTGTGGTTCGTACGTTGGTTTGCGTGCAGGCAGCAGCAACAGCCTGGTTGATCAGGCTCTGATCCACCAGGAGGCCTGGTCACAGACCGGCCGCGGGGGCGTTGACCCCCGGAACTCTCTCCAGGTAAACTCCAGGTCCAGGTATGGAGCAGTTGCTTACCTTCAATGTAATAGTGTTATTTCTCTTGTTATGTCTAAGGCTAAGTGTCTCCAATTAAATCACGTACCTTACCTCAGTTGGAATTAACAGCCATCTATGTAGGTGTCAAATTAGCTAATTATATAAGAAATAAGTTGCAGGAGATAAATATTAGTGACACTGTAATTTGGTCTGATAATGAGGTATCCTTACAATGGATTCGTAATGGAAACAGTAAAATTGTGTACGTACAAAACAGAGTCACTGAAATTAATCAGATGCAAGAGAAGTATAATAGTTTGGGTCAGCATATGTTAACATTTAATCATATACCTGTTGAGAAGAATCCAGCTGATTTCTTGTCTCGAGGTTTATCTTATGCTAAATTTGTAAATGATGTATCATGGTTTAAAGGACTGAGCTGGTTGGTAAATAAAGCTAATTGGCCTGTACAAAAGGCGTATATTGCTCCTGTTGAAATTACTGTGAACACTGCTCCAATAGTTTGTCCTTCCTTAGCCATTGATATAAATAGGTATTCTTCTTTACCCAAACTAATCAATGTAACTAAGTTGTTTAAATTTCTTAACAAGATGAATATATCATATAAGTTTTCACATCCTCTTGAATATTGGATAAAGAGGGTACAGGAGGAAATCTATGGAAATGAGATTAAATTGATGATGGAAAGTAGAATTGTCAAAGGTTCCATAAGAGAGAAATTGGGGCTGTATTTAGAGAACAATGTAATTAGGTGCAGAGGTAGGTTACAAAATGCTGAATTGGGTGATTATGCTAAACACCCTATCTTACTGCCCAAAACTTATCATCTAACAAATTTAATTGTTCTAAATGCCCACAAAAATGTAATGCATGGTGGGGTACAAGATACCTTAAATTGTATTAGGGAAACTTTCTGGATTCCACAAGGACTGCAAAGTGTAAAAAGGGTGATTAAATCTTGTGTAATATGTCGCCGTGTGGATGCCAGATCCTATATGTACCAAGGTCCTCCACCATTGCCAAATGAGCAATTTGAGTCATTTAGCAACGAACTCCACCCGGCCGCAGTGTGGAAAATACTGTATATATTTTCCAGAAATACAGTAATTATATGTAAATAGATGGCCATACTGTATTTAATAATATTTATGTCATAGAAAACGGGAAGCCTGCGTCTGCGCAGGACACTCGCCATTTTGTTTGAATTGGACACTAACGGTAGTGTATAATGGGAAGAATTTTTCGTGCTCTAGAGGTTAAAATTGGGCTGACACCTCTCAGATAGGAGGCGAAATTGTTGGATGTGCATTTCTGCATAACTTGAGATATCAGACGACTGGACAAGACAGCTCCAGGAACCTCAGATAAGTCTGTTATGTTTAACTCTGGCCAGTGTTATTTTCATAAATTTAGACAGTGAGGTTTTCTGAGTATGATACATTTTAATCTCCAGTCAAATTGGTGAGTGATTTTAAGATATTCTCCTGTTATGTATATGTGTTTATATATAATCATTTTTTAATTTTAATATACAGTCCACAAATTTATATATTTACCAAAATTCCTGGTGATGTATCTTTTATTTATAATTAATAGGTCCAGAGCAACTTGTGGATATGACAGTGGTAGGTATCGAAGGGGGACATTTTTTGCGACCTTGGTGTCCCAAATTCCTACTTGTCTAACTGATAAATAATAATTATCTTTGTTATTTACTGGTATGTACATTATGAGTTAAATCCAGATAAATGTAATTTTCCACAAGTAAGGTTATGAGCATAACAAAAAGATTAGGTGATGAAAGATTGGATATCAGATTGGAGGGAGAGAGTATGGAGGAGGTGAAGGTATTCAGATATTTGGGAGTGGACGTGTCGGCGGATGGGTCTATGAAAGATGAGGTGAATCATAGAATTGATGAGGGGAAAAGGGTGAGCGGTGCACTTAGGAGTCTGTGGAGACAAAGAACTTTGTCCTTGGAGGCAAAGAGGGGAATCTATGAGAGTATAGTTTTACCAACGCTCTTATATGGGTGTGAAGCGTGGGTGATGAATGTTGCAGTGAGGAGAAGGCTGGAGGCAGTGGAGATGTCGTGTCTGAGGGCAATGTGTGGTGTGAATATAATTCGTAGTTTGGAAGTTAGGAGGAGGTGCAGGATTACCGAAACTGCTGTCCAGAGGGCTGAGGAAGGGTTGTTGAGGTGGTTTGGACATTTAGAGAGAATGGAGCGAAACAGAATGACTTCAAGAGTGTATCAGTCTGTAGTGGAAGGAAGGCGGGGTAGGGGTCAGCCTAGGAAAAGTTGGAGGGAGGGGGTAAAAGGAGGTTTTGTGTGCGAGGGGCTTGGACTTCCAGCGGGCATGCGTGAGCGTGTTTGATAGGATTGAATGGAGACAAATGGTTTTTTAATACTTGACGTGCTGTTGGAGTGTGAGCAAAGTAACATTTATGAAGGGATTCAGGGAAACCGGCAGGCCGGACTTGAGTCCTGGAGATGAGAAGTACAGTGCCTGCACTCTGAAGGAGGGGTGTTAATGTTGCAGTTTAAAAACTGTAGTGTAAAGCACCCTTCTGGCCAGACAGTGATGGAGTGAATGATGGTGGATTTTTTCTTTTTCGGGCCACCCTGCCTTGGTGGGAATCGGCCAGTGTGTTAATAATAATAATAATAATAATATATATATATATATATATATATATATATATATATATATATATATATATATATATATATATATATATATATATATATATATATATATATATATATATATATATATGCAATAAGATCACAATAAACAGGTGATTTCAGAATATGCAAAACAACCACTATGAAAGAATAGAGAAATTCCAAGCGCTTTCGTGACTACTCACATTATCAAGGAACTATGAAAGTAAAGCATCCAAGGAAGGTATATAAGGGGTCTGGCCAACACCTCACTATCAGATCCCACAACAGTTAAACACCTGACACGCGCCGGCCCAACTGGACAGGTCCTTCACACAACCCACCAACAAACTATTCTACCCAAGAAATAAGAAATTTAAAAAATTATTAATTGTCCAGTGTATTATTAAATTCTTCCCAAATTTTATTAATTATAAATGGATCTAATTTATATAAACCAAAGGAAATATTCATATTATTGTCAAAACAATAATCTTGCTCCTGGGGGATTTCAACTTAAGGCACCTAAAATGGAGGAATATAGCAAATAATATTGTTACACTAGGAGGCAGCTCTGATGAAAACTCACACTCACACGAGCTTTTAAATCTCTGCACAAAATTCAATTTAAACCAGCAAATAATAGAGCCTGCTAGACTGGAGAATACACTAGACCTCATCTTCACTAACAATGATGATCTGATAAGAAATGTCACCATATCAAAAACAATATACTCAGATCACAACATAATTGAGGTTCAGACATGTATGCGTGGAGCCCCAGACCGACATAATGAGACTAGTCACGAGGAAGCATTCACCAAATTCAACTTCAATAACAAAAACATAAAGTGGGACCAAGTAAACCAAGTCCTAACCGATATAAGCTGGGAAGATATACTAAGCAACACAGACCCCAACTTATGCCTAGAACAGATTAACTTGGTGGCACTCGATGTATGCACAAGGCTTATTCCTCTAAGAAAAAGGAGGAGTAGATGTAAAATAGAAAGAGACAGGCGCTCCCTTTACAAGCGACGGAAAAGAATAACAGAGCGGCTAAAAGACGTCAATATATCTGAAATGCGTAGGGACACACTGGTCAGAGAAAGAGCAAGCATCGAACTTAAGCTAAAGGAATCTTATAGGAGTCAGGAATCGCGGGAAGAACTAAAAGCCATATATGAAATCGAAAGAAACCCAAAGTATTTCTTCTCCTATGCCAAATCAAAGTCGAGAACAACGTCCAGTATTGGGCCCCTACTTAAACAAGATGGGTCCTACACAGATGACAGCAAGGAAATGAGTGAGCTACTCAAGTCCCAATATGACTCAGTTTTTAGCAAGCCGCTAACCAGACTGAGAGTCGAAGATCAAAATGAATTTTTTTATGAGAGAGCCACAGAATTTGGTTAACACAAGCCTATCCGATGTTATCCTGACGCCAAATGACTTCGAACAGGCGATAAATGACATGCCCATGCACTCTGCCCCAGGGCCAGACTCATGGAACTCCGTGTTCATCAAGAACTGCAAGAAGCCCCTATCACGAGCCTTTTCCATCCTATGGAGAGGGAGCATGGACACGGGGGTCGTCCCACAGCTACTAAAAACAACAGACATAGCCCCACTCCACAAAGGGGGCAGTAAAGCAACAGCAAAGAACTACAGACCGATAGCACTAACATCCCATATCATAAAAATCTTTGAAAGGGTCCTAAGAAGCAAGATCACCACCCATCTAGAAACCCATCAGTTACACAACCCAGGGCAACATGGGTTTAGAACAGGTCCCTCCTGTCTGTCTCAACTATTGGATCACTACGACAAGGTCCTAAATGCACTAGAAGACAAAAAGAATGCAGATGTAATATATACAGACTTTGCAAAAGCCTTCGACAAGTGTGACCATGGCGTAATACCGCACAAAATGCGTGCTAGAGGAATAACAGGAAAAGTCGGTCGATGGATCTATAATTTCCTCACTAACAGAACACAGAAAGTAGTCGTCAATATATAAATTTGTGGACTGTATATTAAAATTAAAAAATGATTATATATAAATACATATACATAACAGAAGGAGAATATCTTAAAATCACTCACCAATTTGACTGGAGATTAAAATGTATCATACTCAGAAAACCTCACTGTCTAAATTTATGAAAATAACACTGGCCAGATTTAAACATAACAGACTTATCTGAGGTTCCTGGAGCTGTGTTGTCCAGTCGTCTGATATCTCAAGTTATGCAGGAATGCACATCCAACAATTTCGCCTCCTATCTGAGAGGTGTCAGCCCAATTTTAACCTCTAGAGCACGAAAAATTCTTCCCATTATACACTACCGTTAGTGTCCAATTCAAACAAAATGGCGAGTGTCCTTCTGCGCAGACGCAGGCTTCCCGTTTTCTATGACATAAATATTATTAAATACAGTATGACCATCTATTTACATATAACTACTGTATTTCTGGAAAATATATACAGTATTTTCCACATTACTCTTTCCTGTATTCACTTTTAATTTTCTTCTTTTGCATACCCTACCAAATTCATCCACCAACCTCTGCAACATATATATATATATATATATATATATATATATATATATATATATATATATATATATATATATATATATATATATATATATATATATATATATATATATATGCAATAAGATCACAGTAAACAGGTGATTTCAAAATATGCAAAACAACCACTCTGAAACACTTTTTATAATCCATAAAGGGACAACCAGCCTTATTCAACTAAAAATATGTTGGTTCTCCCTTACCATGAAAACTTGGTTGATATGCCTTCTCTTCTTAAGACTTTTAATATTAAAGTTGTATTCAAAAATCTTGATACAGTAAAAAAACTTTTGATAAAGAATTCCCCCCAAAATGCTGATGGATGTGTCTATAAGATTCCTTGTAAAATTTGCGATAAAGTTTATTACGGTCAAACTGGTAAAAATCTCGAACTAAGATTAAAACAACATAAATATAGCATTAGAACTGGACAAGATTCCAATGCTCTATTTATTCATGTAAGAGATTTTAACCATCCAATTGATTTTCAAAAAGTTGAGAAAGTAGTATCAAGCAAGTCCATGGTCGACAGGAATATAATTGAATCTTGTTTCATAAAAAGCAGTTTTGACAATAATATGAATATTTTCTTTGGTTTATATAAATTAGATCCATTTATAATTAATAGAATTTGGGAAGAATTTAATAGTACACTGGACAAATAATAATTTTTAAATTTTCTTGGGTAGAATAGTTTGTGGGTGAGTTGTGCAAAGGACCTATCCAAGTTGGGTCGCCGCGCATCACGTGTTTAACCGTTGTGGGATCTGATAGTGAGGTGCTGGCCAGACCCCTTATATAGCTTCCTTGGATGCTTTACTTTCATAGTCCCTTGATAATGTGAGTAGTCACGAATGCGCTTGGAATTTCTCTATTCTTTCAGAGTGGTTGTTTTGCATATATATATATATATATATATATATATATATATATATATATGAAAAATATATATATATATATATATATATATATATATATATATATAATATATATATATATATGAAATATATATATATATATATATATATATTATAGGTAGTAGGTTGGTAGACAGCAACCGCCCAGGGAGGTACTACCGTCCTGCCAAGTGAGTGTAAAACGAAAGCCTGTAATTGTTTTACATGATGGTAGGATTGCTGGTGTCCTTTTTTCTGTCTCATGAACATGCAAGATTTCAGGTACGTCTTGCTACTTCTACTTACACTTAGGTCACACTACACATACATGTACAAGCACATATATACACACCCCTCTGGGTTTTCTTCTATTTTCTTTCTAGTTCTTATTCTTGTTTATTTCCTCTTATCTCCATGGGGAAGTGGAACAGAATTCTTCCTCCGTAAGCCATGCGTGTTGTAAGAGGCAACTAAAATGCCGGGAGCAAGGGGCTAGTAACCTCTTCTCCTGTATATATTACTAAATGTAAAAGGAGAAACTTTCGTTTTTCCTTTTGGGCCACCCCGCCTCGGTGGGATACGGCCGGTGTGTTGAAAGTGTTGAATATATATATATATATATATGTATATATATATATATATATATATATATATATATATTTATATATATATATATATATATATATATATATATATATATATATATATATATATATATATATATATATGTCGTGCCGAATAGGCCCTACGAGCTACTTGAGTTACCAGATGTCCCAGGCCACATGCTGTGGTCTGCTGCCCGCATCACATTGACGTCACCCACGATGCTGCCCGACTTCATGACGTCACGATGTCTGCCTGATGTCACCTCGAGATGTCTGCTGACGTCACCTCGAGATGTCTGCTGAAGTCACCTCGAGATGTCTGCTGACGTCACCTCGAGATGTCTGCTGACGTCACCTCGAGATGTCTGCTGACGTCACCTCGAGATGTCTGCTGACGTCATCACGCCTGACATCACATGATGTCACATCGAGTGTTTCTAGTAATTATTTTAATATTGTCGAGAAGATTGAGAGAAGATATATTCGTGTTAATTAATTCCTCTCAGGCAGTGTTCTCACATTTTAGTATATGTCTTAGTGTCAGTTTTGTGCACAGAAAAGCATCATTTGCTAGTTTAAGCCATGTTGTACCGCGGTGTGTTTGTAAAGTTTCCGTGTGTCCAGTGAGGTCTGAGCCAGACCTGAGTAGCACCACTGTGCTAAGTCACCCGTGTGACCAGTACGTTTGACAGCTG
The DNA here is from genome assembly GCF_038502225.1 of Cherax quadricarinatus. Lineage (NCBI taxonomy): Eukaryota > Metazoa > Arthropoda > Malacostraca > Decapoda > Parastacidae > Cherax > Cherax quadricarinatus. The sequence continues at coordinate 20,836,496 of NC_091321.1, forward strand.
ATGTCAAGACAGCTCCGAGTGACCGAGCCCTCTTGTACAGAAAGCTTTTATGCTCGTCGCTCGTGTTGTTCTGCAGAATCGTACCTGCTACGATTCCCATTGTGATTTGTTTCACTTCACCTCCAGACCATCAGAGTGCAGTTATATGTAGAGAAACAAGTCTGGGGACGCTTAGACTAACCTCTGCTATAACTCCAACTGCCGAATGATACTCGCCAAGCCGCAGTTAGCCCTGTCGGCAGGCGCTGTGTCAGCCTCGTGTCACAAGCTTCAGTGAGCAGCCTGCACAAAGATGTCACTTTGACTACTAGCTCTCTCACTGCAGTCTGGTGTATGATGTTACGACTCAGATGTTTCGCCCAGTCGTCTCTGCCACGACCCGCTTCACAACTCGCTCCACGCTCGCCGGCAGTGACAGCCCAGCGACAGTACCAGTCGAGAAGTGTCCTCCTGAGTCGCTTGCCAGAAGTCCTGCCCAGTTGCCGAGTTTTGTCGACGCCTTACTCGAGGGCACCAGCATGTCGTGCCCCAGGTTGAGTGAAAACCTGCAGCGACTCCTACGATGACTGCTTCACCGTTCCAGAGGAGACCATACCCTGTTACGTCACAGCTCAGCCGCAGCGATGTCTCCCGTGTTGCAGTATCTGTCCAGACGCAGGAAGGCGTGCAGTGATGCCCTTCGACGCTCACTCCCTTTGACCATGATATTTAGCACACCCCACATGTTTTTTTCTTCCCTCCCTGTAGGAAGTTTTTTTTTTCCATGTCCATATGTATATATGTTTTTATTTTGTGTTCTGTGCACTGTTCCTACGAGAGAGAGACCGAGTTTCTTTTACCACCAGTATTGTCGCGTCGGGACGACGCGCGGTAGGTGGCCGAGCGTATGTAGACAGCCTGTACTGTCTGCACAGACAGCCCATGCTGTCTGCCAGCTTAGTTCATATTTCGCGCCATGCTGGTGCTGCCACCTATAGGCCTTGCCACTTCAGTATGCCCAGACTTGCCTCACCCTCACTCTCACAGCAGCCTAGCAGGAAGACACAAGGCCTCCCAGCTCTCTCTCATGGGATGGCCCTGCCCGGGCCATGGGCTCAAACACACAAGCCTGTGTACCCACCACGACTTAACAATAAAGTAAGAAGCCTCTGAAGATGTATCATTAACCACCCGCTTGCAGCACCTACCAAACAATCTCGTTATATATATATATATATATATATATATATATATATATATATATATATATATATATATATATATATATATATATATATATATGTCGTGCTGAATAGGCAGAACTTGCGATCTTGGCTTAAATAGCAATGCTCATCTTGCCATATAGGACAAGTGAAAATTTATGCAATAATTTCGTCAAAATCATTATGAACCTAACGAAAAATATATATTTCACTGTGTTTGCTTAGTATTAAATTATTGTAAACAAATCTAAAATATATTTAGTTGGGTTAGGCTAAAATAAATTGTTCTTGTTATAATAAGGTTAGGTAAGTTTTCTAAGTTACTTTTGGTGCAAAATTAAAAAAAAATATATTAACATTAATGAAAAAAAATATATCTTTAAACGTATAAGAGAAAATTTTGGAAAGGACTTAATTTTAAATGAGTTCTTGCTAATTGACCAATTTTACATATTCGGCACGACATATATATATATATATATATATATATATATATATATATATATATATATATATATATATATATATATATATATATATATATATATATTTATATTTATATATATACACACATATATTTAACAATTCGTAAGTGAGCGAAATATTCGGCTAGGTGTCTATACATATTATTTTGGGTCTGCGTACATTAACACACAGTGTTTAGGTTCGAATCTTGTTTTGGATTAAAAGATAATGTTTGTGTATTGACCGTGCTCTGTAATGTATAAAGAAAATGTAGTTATGAGGAGGTATAACTCAACAAGAATGTCGTACCTATTATCTCCCTCATTATATCCGTCTTCCTCGTTCTCCCTCACTAACATAATCTTCCCTCACTCCTCTCCCTCCCACACACCAATTCCCTCACCTTCATCATCTCTCTCTCACTCTCCCTTCCCAGCACCTCTCACTCTCTCTCCCTAGCTCCCATGAATATCCTTTCACTCTATATACCTCACTTTCTCTCTATCTCTCTCTCTCTCTCTCATTCATTCATTTTCTCACTTTCACCTTCTCTCTTTCTCACTCTTTCTTCTCTCTACCTCACATTCACTTTCTCACTCTCTTTCCTACTTTCTTATTGTCTTTCACTTTCTCCCTCCCTCTCTTTCCAATTCTCTCCCACATATTCCCACTTCTTGTCAACCTAAATTTCCTAAAACTCCTCCTCACTATTTCTCACTCCAGACTTTCACACTGCTGTCGAACAGTGAAACTGCTCAGCTCACACAGAAAGGTCCTGGGCTCAATACCCGGTCTAGCACTCAGAAGAGTTAAATGAGAGTCATCTTCTATCAAGGGCCGCATCCTGGGGATGGTTGCTGTGTTAGTAACACCAGTGTTACTGTGTTAGTAATACCAGTGTTACTGTGTTAGTAACACCAGTGTTACTGTGTTAGTAACACAAGTGTTACTGTGTTAGTAACACCAGTGTTACCGTGTTAGTAACACCAGTGCTACTGTGTTAGTAACACCAGTGTTATTGTGTTAGTAACATCAGTGTTACTGTGTTAGTAACACCAGTGTTATTGTGTTAGTAACATCAGTGTTATTGTGTTAGTAACAGCAGTGTTACTGTGTTAGTAACATCAGTGTTACTGTGTTAGTAACACCAGTGTTACTGTGTTAGTAACACCAGTGTTACTGTGTTAGTAACACCAGTGTTACTGTGTTAGTAACACTAGTGTTGCTGTGTTAGTAACACTAGTGTTACTGTGTTAGTAACACCAGTGTTACCGTGTTAGTAACACCAGTGTTACTGTGTTAGTAACACCAGTGTTGCTGTGTTAATAACACCAATGTTACTGTGTTAGTAATTCTAGTGTTACTGTGTTAGTAATACCAGTGTTACTGTGTTAGTAACACCAGTGTTACTGTGTTAGTAACACCAGTGTTACTGTGCTAGTAACACCAGTGTTACTGTGTTAGTAACACCAGTGTTACTGTGTTAGTAACACCAGTGTTACTGAGTTAGTAACACCAGTGTTACTGTGTTAGTAACACCAGTGTTACTGTGTTAGTAACACCAGTGTTACTGTGTTAGTAACACCAGTGTTACTGTGTTGGTAACACCAGTGTTACTGTGTTAGTAACACCAGTGTTACTGTGTTAGTAACACCAGTGTTACTGTGTTAGTAACACCAGTGTTACTGTGTTAGTAACACCAGTGTTAGTAACACCAGTGTTACTTTTCCTACACCCATCCCCTCCTCCCCCTCTCGTTCCCACACACTTTTATCTTCTCCCTCACCCTCTTCATCCTCTCCCTCACCCTCTTCATCTACTCCCTCGCCCTCTTCATCTTCTCCCTCACCCTCCTCATCTTCTCCCTCACCCTCCTCATCTTCTCCCTCGCCCTCTTCATCTTCTCCCTCACCCTCTTCATCCTCTCACTCACTCGCATCTCGCTCCTGTTCAAACCTTCTCTCTAAAACCTTTTATCTTGAATCATCATCTGAGTGACGGGAAGATCTCCCTCGTGTGTGTGTGCGTGTGCGTGTGTGTGTGTGTGTGTGTGTGTGTGTGTGTGTGTGTGTGTGTGTGTGTGTGTGTGTGTGTGTGTGTGTGTGTGTGCGAGGAAACATCTGTCACACAAACACATCTGTCACACAAACACTCGAGAGAAACCTCAAGAGACTGCAAATATAGTTGAACAACTGGTTTCTAGAGTTCAATCCAAACAAATGAAAGGAGGAGAGGGCAGACCGGTCACAGAGTACAGCATGGGCGGAGCAAAGCTATAAATATCGGAGAGCGTGATGGACCTGGAGGTAAGTATAACGCCAAGCATATCACCAGAACTATACATAAACGGTAATAACGCTGCGGCATCAGTAAAATTAACAGAGTATTTAGGAACTTGAAAGAAGAATCATTCAGAACTCTTTGTTAGGAGACTTATAGAGTACGCGGCCCCAGCATGGAGCCCACACCTGGTCGAGCACGTGCAGAAATTGGGAAAGGTCCAAAGGTTTACATCCAAACTAGTACCAGAGCTGAGAAAGATGTACCGTGAGAAGAGGATGAAGGAACTATACCTGACGACTCTGGCGGAGAGAAGAACAATGGCGAAACATGATTACGACGTGCAAAATCCTAAGAAGAATAGACATGGCTGATAGTGACAGACTGATTGAATTAAGATAAGGATGAAGGGAACACAGAGGCTAAAAACACAGATGAGCCAAAGGGATGTCAGGAAGTATTTCTTTAGTCTCAGCATGGTTGAAAAGCGGAATGACTTGGACGAGGAAGTGGTAGAGACAGACTTAATACACAGCTTCAAGAGTAGATATGATACGGTACAAGAAGGCAGTAACCAGCGATGCTTGTGAGCGTGATCTAGGAGGCGGAGCCAAGAGCTGAACCTCGACTCTAGCAAACATAATTCAGTGAGTTAACTAAAACACAAACATGGTGTACACAAACACACACACGTGGTGTACGTAAACATGTTATACACAGATATGGTTTACACAAACACACGTAGTGTACACACACAAAATAACACTCAGGTCACAAATAACCTAAAACACAGCCATTGTTACAGAAAACGAATATAATTGTTGAGTTGAAAGATATATCATTCAATCAGAGTTGCTTGTTTTTCCCTGTTGTTATAATGGTGGAGTGTTGTGAATTGTGTAGAACACTGCCAATTATTGTGTTGCAGGGAACGAGAGAGAGAGAGAGAGAGAGAGAGAGAGAGAGAGAGAGAGGGCCGGGCAGAAAGCAGCAACTTCACTCTAGCTGTACCCTTCTCCAGAACATCACTCCATCTGAGATCATTTATCCACAGGATGACTCGAGTACGGAACACATTCGTACAGTATTATGATGTCAACGAGACAAAGTCAGTTGATCAAATGAAAATGCTGGCCCACAGATGGCTCCAACTTCATCCTGTTCCCTACTTGTATATCTCATAACAATAAAAATGCTTTCAAATGAGCTGATGTAGGTAACAGCTCTTAGCTTGTCAATAAAGTTAGGAATCCTTAACCTGTAAATAGCTTGTCAATAAAGTTAGGAATCCTTAACCTGTAAATAGCTTGTCAATAAAGCTAGGGATCCTTAACCTAACCTTGTCAAACCCTGTGTAAGAGAGAGTAAGAGAGAGAGAGAGAGAGAGAGAGAGAGAGAGAGAGAGAGAGAGAGAGAGAGAGAGAGAGAGAGAGAGAGAGGTATCTCTCAGTATACAACATACACACTAAGAGATACACATCTCTCACTGTATATACACTGATGTGAAAACAGAGAAACAAAGAAGGATCATTATACAGACGTCAGGTGAAGCTAATAATGCTTACATAATAAATAACAATAAAATTGCGTTCATAACAGCAATAAAAATCAATTAAAATATGTAATGAAAAATCAGAATAGCGACAGATAAAAAAATAATTAAACGTTGAAAAAAACTCATAAATAAATAAACTAACATAGACTTTAACGAACAAATGAAAATAAGAAAATAAAGACAATACCAGGCTAAACAATTTTATTTTGAAAGTCGCATCAGTAATAAAGTTTGTAAAAGTGAGACATTATTATCAGCAGTAAATTGATCATTTATTTCCCAGAGATAATTTGTAATGAGTGAAAAGAGCGATATTAAAAACTAATCAATACATCGAAGAGCCGCAATAAAAAGTGTAAAACATGTATACAACGCGAATAAAACATGGATAAAGCACATTAAACACGAGTATAACTTGAGCAAAACACGTATAATACGGTAATAATGATGATGATGGTAATAATAATAATAATAATAATAATAATAATAATAATAATAATAATAATAATAATAATAATAATCTTAGCAAGTACATGATGAAAACGCGTATAAAACTCATATAAACTCGTATAAAACGCGTATAAAACACGTCTAACAGGTACGTAACTCGAACAAAGCACGTACAAGACGAGTAAAAAAAAAAGTATATACACGAATAAAACGCGAATGAAACAGCGGAAAGAGGAGAGTCTGGCTGAAGAATGGTTCAGGTAGTGACCTTAACGACCCAACCATCATCAGTGGGGCAATTACCAGTGAGAGCTTAATTACTCAGTGGTCCAGTTTGTTTGTTGAGGGACCCCTCGGGCCAGGGGGTCCCCCGACCCGTTGTCATGGTAACCAACTGAGAGGAAAATGGGGAAAAATATGCTAGAAGCAAAATGATGGGGGGGGGGGGTGAATATTTCGGAATTGGGGATAGGAAGACGAATGAAACTGGAAAATAATAAATAAATAAGAACGTGGCTAGAAACACCAATATCATGGGAACAAAAAATTGGGAAATAATTCTAAGAATGGAGATAATGGATTCATGGAAATAATGGAATAATTAAAATAATGGGATAATGGGCATAATGGAATATTAAGAATAACGGAATAATGAGAATAATGAAATAATGGAAATAATGGAATATTAAGAATAACGGAATAATGAGAATAATGAAATAATGGAAATAATGAAAATAATGGAATATTAAGAATAACGGAATAATGGGAATAACGAAAATAATGGAATATTAAGAGTAACGGAATAATGGAAATAATGAAAATAATGGAATGTTAAGAATAACGGAATAATGGGAATAAAGAAAATAATGGGAATTCCAAGAATGAGGTTAGAAGCACGAATATCAATATTTTTTTTTTCAAGTGTAATATTTTTTAGGCCTTCCCGAAGGAGGACATTTAAGTGGTTCTATGATTTTTCTCTTTTTCCTTCATTTTAATTTTTCGATCATATTTGATTCAGCGAGTTTTATTGTTGTAATATTGATCTTATGTGGTAAGTTTTATTGTTGGAATATTGATCTTATGTGGTAAGTTTTATTTTTGTAATATTGATCTTATGTGGTAAGTTTTATTGTTGTAATATTGATCTTATGTGGTAAGTTTTATTGTTGTAATATTGATCTTATGTGGTAAGTTTTATTGTTGTAATATTGATCTTATGTGGTAAGTTTTATTGTTGGAATATTGATCTTATGTGGTAAGTTTTATTTTTGTAATATTGATCTTATGTGGTAAGTTTTATTGTTGTAATATTGATCTTATGTGGTAAGTTTTATTGTTGTAATATTGATCTTATGTGGTAAGTTTCATTGTTGTAATATTGATCTTATGTGGTAAGTTTTATTGTTGGAATATTGATCTTATGTGGTAAGTTTTATTTTTGTAATATTGATCTTATGTGGTAAGTTTTATTGTTGTAATATTGATCTTATGTGGTAAGTTTTATTGTTGTAATATTGATCTTATGTGGTAAGTTTTATTGTTGTAATATTGATCTTATGTGGTAAGTTTTATTGTTGGAATATTGATCTTATGTGATAAGTTTTATTGTTGTAATATTGATCTTATGTGGTAAGTTTTATTGTTGTAATATTGATCTTATGTGGTAAGTTTTATTGTTGTAATATTGATCTTATGTGGTAAGTTTTATTGTTGGAATATTGATCTTATGTGGTAAGTTTTATTGTTGTAATATTGATCTTATGTGGTAAGTTTTATTGTTGGAATATTGATCTTATGTGATAAGTTTTTTGTTGTAATATTGATCTTATGTGGTAAGTTTTATTGTTGGAATATTGATCTTATGTGGTAAGTTTTATTGTTGGAATATTGATCTTATGTGGTAAGTTTTATTGTTGTAATATTGATCTTATGTGGTAAGTTTTATTGTTGGAATATTGATCTTATGTGGTAAGTTTTATTGTTGTAATATTGATCTTATGTGGTAAGTTTTATTGTTGTAATATTGATCTTATGTGGTAAGTTTTATTGTTGTAATATTGATCTTATGTGGTAAGTTTTATTGTTGGAGTATTGATCTTATGTGGTAAGTTTTATTGTTGGAATATTGATCTTATGTGGTAAGTTTTATTGTTGGAATATTGATCTTATGTGGTAAGTTTTATTGTTGTAATATTGATCTTATGTGGTAAGTTTTGCTTCTTTCAGGGAAATACTGTGTTTAACAGTTAATGTTCTTAGTTACTACTACTACTACTGTTACTACTACTACTATTGTTACTACTACTACTACTACTAGTAGTAGTAGTAGTACTACTACTGTTATTACTACTATTGTTACTACAACTACTACTGTAGTTACTATTGTTATTACTACTACGACTTCCATTACTATTACTAAACTGCCGATTATAATAATAATAGTAATAATAATAATAATAATAATAATAACAATAATGATAATAATAACAGCAACAACAATAACAACAATAGTAATTATAATAATATAAATAATAATAATAATTCTCAGCTACACAACCCTGGCGACGCTGCTGTACAACCAGTAATTAAAATCGTTTTTACGGTGCACTTTAATAGCCGGAGTTACGAGGAACATTTCACAAAGGAAATAAAAAACTCATTTTATACCGAGTCTAAAATTTGTGACGCTTCCCGTGACGAAATTCCAGTCACAATATATATAATATATATATATATATATATATATATATATATATATATATATATATATATATATATATATATATATATATATATATATATATATATATATATATATATATATATATATATATATATATATATATATATATATATATATATATATATATATATACATATATATATATATATATATATATATATATATATATATATATATATATATATATATATATATATATATGTATGTGTGTATTAAAAAAAATCTGCTCTCATTACCGTCATATTAAAAGTGAAGAAATTGTTAAAGGCTGACAATGTTTGTTTTATTTCCGTTTGATTATTATTGTTTTGAAAGTTCTTGTAAAGGTAGTTTTCGTACAGGTACAGTTCTTGTACAAGAACTGTGATGTACGGTTCTTGTACAGGCACAGTTCTTGTACAAGAACTGTGATGTACGGTTCTTGTACAGGTACAGTTCTTGTACAAGAACTGTGATGTACGGTTCTTGTACAGGCACAGTTCTTGTACAAGAACTGTGATGTACGGTTCTTGTACAGGTACAGTTCTTGTACAAGAACTGTGATGTACGGTTCTTGTACAGATACAGTTCTTGTACAAGAACTGTGATGTACGGTTCTTGTACAGGTACAGTTCTTGTACAAGAACTGTGATGTACGGTTCTTGTACAGGTACAGTTCTTGTACAAGAACTGTGATGTACGGTTCTTGTACAGGTACAGTTCTTGTACAAGAACTGTGATGTACGGTTCTTGTACAGGTACAGTTCTTGTACAAGAACTGTGATGTACGGTTCTTGTACAGGTACAGTTCTTGTACAAGAACTGTGATGTACGGTTCTTGTACAGGTACAGTTCTTGTACAAGAACTGTGATGTACGGTTCTTGTACAGGTACAGTTCTTGTATAAGAACTGTGATGTACGGTTCTTGTACAGGTACAGTTCTTGTACAAGAACTGTGATGTACGGTTCTTGTACAGGTACAGTTCTTGTACAAGAACTGTGATGTACGGTTCTTGTACAGGTACAGTTCTTGAACAAGAACTGTGATGTACGGTTCTTGTACAGGTACAGTTCTTGAACAAGAACTGTGGTGTACGGTTCTTGTACAGGTACAGTTCTTGAACAAGAACTGTGATGTACGGTTCTTGTACAGGTACAGTTCTTGTACAAGAACTGTGATGTACGGTTCTTGTACAGGTACAGTTCTTGAACAAGAACTGTGATGTACGGTTCTTGTACAGGTACAGTTTTTGTACAAGAACTGTGATGTACAGTTCTTGTACAGGTACAGTTTTTGTACAGGTACATTCTTGTACAAGAACTGTGATGTACGGTTCTTGTACAGGTACAGTTTTTGTACAGGTACATTCTTGTACAGGCATAGTTCTTGTACAAGAACTGTGATGTACGGTTCTTGTACAGGTACAGTTTTTGTACAGGTACATTCTTTTACAGGCATAGTTCTTGTACAAGAACTGTGATGTACGGTTCTTGTACAGGTACAGTTCTTGTACAAGAACTGTGATGTACGGTTCTTGTACAGGTACAGTTCTTGTACAAGAACTGTGATGTACGGTTCTTGTACAGGTACAGTTCTTGTACAAGAACTGTGATGTACGGTTCTTGTACAGGTACAGTTCTTGTACAAGAACTGTGATGTACGGTTCTTGTACAGGTACAGTTCTTGTATAAGAACTGTGATGTACGGTTCTTGTACAGGTACAGTTCTTGTACAAGAACTGTGATGTACGGTTCTTGTACAGGTACAGTTCTTGTACAAGAACTGTGATGTACGGTTCTTGTACAGGTACAGTTCTTGAACAAGAACTGTGATGTACGGTTCTTGTACAGGTACAGTTCTTGAACAAGAACTGTGATGTACGGTTCTTGTACAGGTACAGTTCTTGAACAAGAACTGTGATGTACGGTTCTTGTACAGGTACAGTTCTTGTACAAGAACTGTGATGTACGGTTCTTGTACAGGTACAGTTCTTGAACAAGAACTGTGATGTACGGTTCTTGTACAGGTACAGTTTTTGTACAAGAACTGTGATGTACAGTTCTTGTACAGGTACAGTTTTTGTACAGGTACATTCTTGTACAAGAACTGTGATGTACGGTTCTTGTACAGGTACAGTTTTTGTACAGGTACATTCTTGTACAGGCATAGTTCTTGTACAAGAACTGTGATGTACGGTTCTTGTACAGGTACAGTTTTTGTACAGGTACATTCTTTTACAGGCATAGTTCTTGTACAAGAACTGTGATGTACGGTTCTTGTACAGGTACAGTTCTTGTACAAGAACTGTGATGTACGGTTCTTGTACAGGTACAGTTCTTGTACAAGAACTGTGATGTACGGTTCTTGTACAGGTACAGTTCTTGTACAAGAACTGTGATGTACGGTTCTTGTACAGGTACAGTTCTTGTACAAGAACTGTGATGTACGGTTCTTGTACAGGTACAGTTCTTGTACAAGAACTGTGATGTACGGTTCTTGTACAGGTACATTCTTGTACAAGAACTGTGATGTACGGTTCTTGTACAGGTAGTTTTTGTACAGGTACATTCTTGTACAGGCATAGTTCTTGTACAAGAACTGTGATGTACGGTTCTTGTACATTATTATTATTATAATCAAGGGGGAAGCGCTAAACCCATAGGATTATACAGCACCTGAAGGGGGATGTGGAAGGTACTCAGGTTTAATTCAGGGAACTGGAGAACAGATCCAATTCCCTAGATCAAGAGCCCCTCACCAGCATCAAGGAACCTTCCTTGAGGGGAGTTCTTGTACAAGTATAGTTCTCGAACAGGCATAGTTCTTGTACAGGTACAGTTCTTGTACAGGAACAGTTCTTGTGCAGGTACAGTTCTTGTACAGGTACAGTTCTTGTACAGGTACAGTTCTTGTGCAGGTACAGTTCTTGTACAGGAACAGTTCTTGTACAGGTACAGTTCTTGTACAGGTACAGTTCTTGTACAGGAACAGTTCTTGTGCAGGTACAGTTCTTGTACAGGTACAGTTCTTGTGCAGGTACAGTTCTTGTACAGGTACAGTTCTTGTACAGGTACAGTTCTTGTACAGGTACAGTTCTTGTACAGGTACAGTTCTTGTGCAGGTACAGTTCTTGTACAGGTACAGTTCTTGTGCAGGTACAGTTCTTGTACAGGTACAGTTCTTGTACAGGTACAGTTCTTGTACGTCAGTTCCTGATCAGCCGGGCTGTGGCTCGTACGTTGGTTTGCGTGCAGCCAGCAGCAACAGCCTGGTTGATCAGGCGCTGATCCACCAGGAGGCCTGGTCACAGACCGGGCCGCGGGGGCGTTGACCCCCGAAACTCTCTCCAGGTAAACTCCAGGTACAGGAACAGTTCTTGTACAGGTACAGTTCTTGTACAGGTACAGTTCTTGTACAGGTACAGTTCTTGTACAGGAACAGTTCTTGTACAGGTACAGTTCTTGTACAGGAACAGTTCTTGTACAGGTACAGTTCTTGTACAGGTACAGTTCTTGTGCAGGTACAGTTCTTGTACAGGAACAGTTCTTGTACAGATACAGTTCTTGTACAGGTACAGTTCTTGTGCAGGTACAGTTCTTGTACAGGTACAGTTCTCGAACAGTTACAGTTCTTGTACAGGAACAGTTCTTGTACAGGTACAGTTCTTTTACAGGTACAGTTCTTGTGCAGGTACAGTTCTTGTACAGGTACAGTTCTTGTGCAGGTACAGTTCTTGTACAGGTACAGTTCTTGTACAGGTACAGTTCTTGTACAGGTACAGTTCTTGTACAGGTACAGTTCTTGTACAGGTACAGTTCTTGTACAGGTACAGTTCTTGTGCAGGTACAGTTCTTGTACAGGTACAGTTCTCGAACAGTTACAGTTCTTGTACAGGAACAGTTCTTGTACAGGTACAGTTCTTGTACAGGTACAGTTCTTGTACAGGTACAGTTCTTGTGCAGGTACAGTTCTTGTGCAGGTACAGTTCTTGTACAGGAACAGTTCTCGAACAGTTACAGTTCTTGTACAGGAACAGTTCTTGTACAGGTACAGTTCTTGTACAGGTACAGTTCTTGTACAGGTACAGTTCTTGTACAGGTACAGTTCTTGTGCAGGTACAGTTCTTGTGCAGGTACAGTTCTTGTACAGGTACAGTTCTCGAACAGTTACAGTTCTTGTACAGGAACAGTTCTTGTACAGATACAGTTCTTGTACAGGTACAGTTCTTGTACAGGTACAGTACTTGTACAGGTACAGTTCTTGTACAGGTACAGTACTTGTACAGGTACAGTTCTTGTACAGGTACAGTTCATGTACAGGTACATTTCTTGTACAAGTACAGGCGGTGGGTGGTGGTGGTTCATTAACTGTTCTTCATGTTGTCCGTGGCAACCTTACTGGCCATTATCGTACGTAGGACTGAGGATGTATTTAACCCACGTCCAGGTCTCCCATGCCTCCCTCGTCCAGAATTTTTCACTGGGTGTAACTTGAACTGTTTTCAAAGTTGAACTTGTTTACGTTTCCCGTCCTCTCAGCGTCAACTCCGGTGACAGTGTGTAACTTTTACAGGGGGGGCTGATGGTGACCTTTATAGCAGCGTCCATTTCCACAGGTGAGTCCTTCAGGACGCCTCCTGCCTCCTGAAATCCTTAAAAAAGAAAAAGATTCAGTGTTCGCTTCAAGAAGGATGTGAGTTCATTTGGATAATCCTGAAGTGTTATTAACCCAGAATAAGCCAGGAAAGCCAAGCAGTGTGGCTTATTTGTACTGGAGTGCTGAGGTCCACATTCAGGATGCGAATGTGTACAGGTACTTATGTGCACAAGTACACGTAAGTACAGTTATCATACCTAGCAACATTACCTAGGATAACCCTCCCTAAAACAGCAAGCCAGACTAAGTAACTTGTTTCTATAGGTGGACGAGGCGTCAGGTGTTACGAGACTTGTCCCATACTTCTCGCCCATCCCCAGGGACGAACCCGGATCGTTTGGTTGCAGGACGGGCATTCTAGAGTGATGCAGACAGTCACCACCTCTCTGAGTCATGAAATGTTAAAGGGAAACACTGCTAGTTATTTTCCAACTATGTCTATCATAAAATAGTGTAGCAGCACACTGTTGATGTATTAAATAGCGTAGCAGCACACTGTTGATGTATTAAATAGCGTAGCAGCACACTGTTGATGTGTTAAATAGCGTAGCAGCACACTATTGATGTATTAAATAGCGTAGCAGCACACTGTTGATGTATTAAATAGCATAGCAGCACACTGTTGATGTGTTAAATAGCGTAGCAGCACACTGTTGATGTATTAAATAGCGTAGCAGCACACTGTTGATGTATTAAATAGCATAGCAGCACACTGTTGATGTATTAAATAGCGTAGCAGCACACTGTTGATGTATTAAATAGCATAGCAGCACACTGTTGATGTGTTAAATAGCGTAGCAGCACACTGTTGATGTATTAAATAGCATAGCAGCACACTGTTGATGTATTAAATAGCGTAGCAGCACACTGTTGATGTATCCACTTCCACTCTTGAATGTAGATCTCTTTCAGTTAATACATAAATATCATTCTTTTTTAATTTCTTTAAGGTTTTCATATTATAGAGGATTATTAACTACTGAACCGTTTGTGAAAGTTGAAGGTTATTCGGTCATAATATCTAAGTGGCAACTCAGGCCATTGTTTGTATTGTGGCGGCCAGACAACGGATGGCGCTGGTGTCGATACTCTCGCTCAGCCTTGATACCTGCTTTGTTTACATATTTGCTTCAGCAGGCAGTGCTTGCTGACAGGGTGCATACTCTCTTTCTCTGTCTGTCTCGTTTTGTGTGTGTGTGTGTCTGTCTGTCTCTCCCTCGGTTTTATATTTATTTTTCAGTACTGATTATTATTATAATCATGGGGGAGCACTAAACCCATAGGATTATACAGCGCATGTGGGGGGGGGGAGGATGGAAGGCACTGAGGCTCAATTCAGGGAACAGGAGCACAGATTCAATTCCTTAGATCAAGAGCCCCTCACCAGCATCAAGGAACCTCCCTTGAGGGGGTTTCAATACTTAAATTTCTCTTCGTTTAAGCTCGGTACTACGCTATAATCTACTTGTAAATCATTTACAGTACCCGCGTATGTTATCAGACCTCCACTGAACGCAGGTTACGTCTTCTTATCCACTTCTTGTGAGTTTCCTCAGCTCTTTTGCATCGGCACAACGTTGCCTGAATTAACAAAAGTTGCTGGAAATGTTCCTAATAAAACTGACAATAAAGAGTCCCTTCATAATGCAAAAATTCTCATTTGACTTTATTAGTAGCTTCCCGTCCAAGATATTTTGATAGTACGGTTGACATTTTCTATTTGACTTGGCGCTCCAAATGCCACTTTAATACTCGCAACCAGGTGATGGCACCAGCAGGCCGGGGGTGTTGGGGTGGCGGGGGTGATATATCAGGCACACTTGATGTGAGACTCTCTTCTCTCTGTGAAGGGATACTTGTATATCCCCGTATACCTGCCTACTATTGTTTATCACACTCCCTCCACACTTCACTTTTACTTTACCCTGCCTTTTTATACACACACTTTTTTTTTTCTAAGTACAAACAAGATTAATCTAAGCCTATTCGGATTTCCAATTAAGCTAATCAATCCACGGTACGGGTGGGGTTAGAACTCGCTGCAAGTGAATCGTAAAACTAACCTGGAGTTTTACGACTAGCCTGCCATGGGCTCTAATCCCCACCTGTACCATGGTTTGTTTGCAGTCGAGGCAGTACGTTAGTCTAATAAAAAATCTAACCAAATCTACGCAGATGTAACCATTTCTTCCCCGTCCAACCAAAAAAGATCTAAATATCGATAACCAGAGCTCGAATAAGTTACTGATAACTTGATGCGAGAGACACTATATATATCTTTACACTTAAATTTCTTCCTACTTAAAGACCTCTCGTGCGTCAAGTGTAGTAAAGAATCTCTCGTCTCCAGTCAAGAGGATTTTCCAAGAGTACATTTAATGTTTGTGAAAGATAATTTTTGAGGACAGATTCGCATTTTTTTTTTTTTTTTTTGAAAACTGGACATTTGAATCACTTATTGTCAAGCTGTATGTTATAGCTTTCCAGTGGTCAAAATCCCCGAAAACAAAGCTATCAGTCAATCACATGAGCTAATGTTTATAATCTGTAAATGAGACGGTCATCAGACCACGACCTAAATTCTATTTCATTTATATATAAGAAGTATTCAGCTATGTGGTGTCCCGTAGCTCGGTCGCTGGCGCATTCACCTCACACACTGAGGTCCGGAGTTCGAATCTCCGGTACGGCTGGAAAGCATTAGGAAGTGTTTCTGTAAGACACCTGCCGTCCATGTTCACCTATCAGTATAAATTATTATTATTATAATCAAGGGGAAGTGCTAAACCCGGAGGATTATACAGCGCCTGGGGGGGGGATGTGGAAGGCATTTAGGCTTAATTCGGGGAACTGGAGCACAGATCCAATTCCCTAAATCAAGAGCCCCTCACCAACATCAAGGAACCTTCCTTGAGGGGCCATCAGTATAAAATGGGTACCTGGGTGTTAGTCGACTGGTGTGGGTCGCATCCTGGGACAAAACTGACCTAATTTGCCCTAAATACTGTGCATAACAAGCGGCTTTCTGTACAGTAGTATGTCACTGATGTCAGCTAGGACTGTATACCTTGTACATGTACTTGTAGAAATAAAGAT
>NC_091321.1:20860426-20957926 GCF_038502225.1 Cherax quadricarinatus
ATACCTAGGGTCGTCGTTACCATGGATACCTAGGGTCGTCGTTACCATGGATACCTAGGTCGCCGTTACCATGGATACCTAGGGTCGTCGTTACCATGGATACCTAGGTCGCCGTTACCATGGATACCTAGGGTCGTCGTTACCATGGATACCTAGGTCGTCGTTACCATGGATACCTAGGGTCGTCGTTACCATGGATACCTAGGGTCGTCGTTACCATGGATGTCTAGGTCGCCGTTACCATGGATACCTAGGTCGCCGTTACCATGGATACCCAGGTCGTCGTTACCATGGATACCTAGGTCGCCGTTACCATGGATACCTAGGTCGTCGTTACCATGGATACCTAGGGTCGTCGTTACCATGGATACCTAGGTCGTCGTTACCATGGATACCTAAGGTCGTCGTTACCATGGATACCTAAGGTCGTCGTTACCATGGATACCTAGGGTCGTCGTTACCATGGATACCTAAGGTCGTCGTTCGTCGTGGATACCTAAGGACGTCGTTACCATGGATACCTAGGGTCGTCGTTACCATGGATACCTTAGGTCGTCGTTACCATGAATACCTAGGCCATCGTTACCATGGATACCTAGGTCGCCGTTACCATGGATACCTAAGGTCGTCGTTACCATGGATACCTAAGGTCGTCGTTACCATGGATACCTAGGGTCGTCGTTACCATGGATACCTAAGGTCGTCGTTACCATCAATACCTAGGCCATCGTTACCATGAATACCTAGGTCGCCGTTACCATGGATACCTAGGTCGTCGTTACCATGGATACCTAAGGTCGTCGTTACCATGAATACCTAGGCCATCGTTACCATGAATACCTAGGTCGCCGTTACCATGGATACCTAGGTCGTCGTTACCATGGATACCTAGGGTCGTCGTTACCATGGATACCTAGGTCGCCGTTACCATGGATACCTAGGTCGTCGTTACCATGGATACCTAGGTCGTCGTTACCATGGATGCCTAGGGTCGTCGTTACCATGGATACCTAGGGTCGTCGTTACCATGGATACCTAGAGTCAACGTTACCATGGATACCTAGGTCGACGTTACCATGGATACCTAGGTCATCGTTACCATGGATACCTAGGGTCGTCGTTACCATGGATACCTAGGTCGTCGTTACCATGGATACCTATGTCGTCTTTACCATGGATGCCTAGGGTCGTCGTTACCATGGATACCTAGGGTCGTCGTTACCATGGATACCCAGGTCGCCGTTACCATGGATACCTAGGTCGTCGTTACCATGGATACCCAGGTCGCCGTTACCATGGATACCTAGGTCGTCGTTACCATGGATACCTAGGTTGTCGTTACCATGGATGCCTAGGGTCGTCGTTACCATGGATACCTAGGGTCGTCGTTACCATGGATTCCTAGAGTCAACGTTACCATGGATACCTAGGTCGACGTTACCATGGATACCTAGGTCATCGTTACCATGGATACCTAGGGTCGTCGTTACCATGGATACCCAGGTCGTCGTTACCATGGATACCTAGGGTCGTCGTTACCATGGATAACTAGGGTCGTCGTTACCATGGATACCTAGGTCGTCGTTACCATGGATACCTAGGGTTGTCGTTACCATGGATACCTAGGTCGACGTTGCCATGGATACCTAGGTCGCCGTTACCATAGATACCTAGGGTCGTCGTTACCATGGATACCTAGGTCGACGTTGCCATGGATACCTAGGGTCGACGTTACCATAGATACCTAGGGTTGACGTTGCCATGGATACCCAGGGTCGACGTTACCATAGATACCTAGGGTCGACGTTGCCATGGATACCTAGGGTCGACGTTGCCATAGATACCTAGGGTCGACGTTGCCATGGATACCTAGGGTCGACGTTGCCATGGATACCTATGGCTAAGTAACCCTGGATTAGCTAATCCCCTAATTATATCCTAGAAGGATTTACGAGTCTGGTTCTGGCTAGGGAGAAGAATTAATGTTATTGTATCAAGATAAAGAATTAGTGTAGATGAGAGGTTAGGATAGATAAGATTCGTCAGGAAACAGGACAAGTGGTTTCCTGACGCGAGTCTTAGTCAAGTGATGACCCGTCAATGGAGCTTTTGATCATCTGACCGAGGCCTTCTACTGGCTTACAGTTCCACCCTTAAAAAAATCATTGTTCTGATTATAACCATTAATTTTACTTAATATGAAGATGAGAGGATTGTCTCTTGTGTCTTAGAGCCAAATATGTTATGAATATATTTTTAATTCTTGTATTTGTGGTGTTTACGAACCTAGGGAGACGCAGTGGAGGAAAAAAAAAGAATACCTGGTAAGAGTTTACAAATGTGGTGTTAAGAACAAGTTGTGAATAAGTTAACAGTTATAACTGAGTGAAAGTTCTTCTGCATGACCTCTCCTCCCTCACTCTTCTTATTCTCTTATTTTCTCCCTTCCTCATTCTCACTCCCTTCCTCCCTCCTTCCCTGTCTCCCTCTATCACAGTCCTCTCCCTCCCTCTATCACAGTCCTCTCCCTCCCTCTATCACAGTCCTCTTCCTCCCTCCATCACACCTCCACCACCCTGGATACCATCCTCCAACAATGCTCCGCTATTAGGTTCCTCTCCAGCAGATGCAAGTAGTATGGTACCGTCTTCAGCTCCACATCTCCTTCTTTATTGGGTAATAAATCTCTCGTGGTGCTTTATTGGGAGTGGTTCTGCATGTTGGTGTTTGTATGTGTATACTATCGTGTGTGTGTGTATTCGTGTGTGTGTGTGTGTGTGTGTGTGTGTGTGTGTGTGTGTGTGTGTGTGTGTGTGTGTGTGTTTACATATACTTGAAGGTGCTTACAGAGGCCTGTATTCATCAATTTGTACCTACCCATTTGTGGTTCCAGGGGACAAGTTTTAGCTCCTGGCCCCACTCCACGAAATCTCGCTTGCCGTATTCACATCGTCCTAGCCTCGTGGGCCCTGTAGTGCCTATTCTTAAAACTATGCATAGTCTGACTCCACCACCTATCCGTCGAAATCATTCAACTTCCCGACCACTCAACCTTAAGTAATAATTCCTGACATCCCGGTGGGTCATCTGTGTCTTTAATTTCCGGCTGTGTCCCCGGGTTCCAGTTTCTAGGATCTCAACTAGTCCCTCGCTGCCTAGCCTATCAATAACCCTGAGTATTTTGTATATTGTTATCATGTCTTCTCTAGCTCTTTTGTCCAGGGAAGCCTCTGTCCTCGTACGAGGAAAGCCTGTTCTCGTAGCACTGGAGTTAATCTCGTTGCGTACTTTTGCACTCTTTCCAGTTTCTTAACATCCTTCCTCTGGGTTTCACACTGGTGTTGCGTACTCCAAGATGGTCCTGACATATGTTGTTTAAAGCACCCGAATGTCTCTTTGTTGAGATTCCTGAAGGTTACTCTTAGATTGGCCAGACGAGCATTGGCTGTAGAGGTTATTCGGCTGCTGTTGAGCCTCTGGGGACATACTAAGTACCATGCTCACCCCTAGGTCTTTCTCTTGGAGTGAGGTCTGCACCTTCTGTCCCCCGAGACAATACTCCGTTTCCGATTTTCTTGCCCTCTTTCCACAATCATACCCTTGTGTTAGATGGGACTGGGTTCAAGCAACCACTTATATGATCAGTTTTGCAGTGTGTATGTGTGTGTGTGTGTGTGTGTGTGTGTGTGTGTGTGTGTGTGTGTGTGTGTGTGTGTGTGTGTGTGTGTGTGTGTACTCACCTAGTTGTACTCACCTAGTTGAGGTTGCAGGGGTCGAGTCCAAGCTCCTGGCCCCGCCTCTTCACTGATCGCTACTAGGTCACTCTCTCTGAACCGTGAGCTTTATCATACCTCTGCTTAAAGCTATGTATGGATCCTGCCTCCACTACATCGGTTCCCAAACTATTCCACTTACTGACTACTCTGTGGCTGAAGAAATACTTCCTAACATCCCTGTGATTCATCTGTGTCTTCAACTTCCAACTGTGTCCCCTTGTTACTGTGTCCAATCTCTGGAACATCCTGTCTTTGTCCACCTTGTCAATTCCTCTCAGTATTTTGTATGTCGTTATCATGTCCTCCCTATCTCTCCTGTCCTCCAGTGTCGTCAGGTTGATTTCCCTTAACCTCTCCTCGTGTGTGTGTGTGTGTGTGTGTGTGTGTGTGTTCTTCCCAATTTATACAGTGTCGACGGAAAGACAATCGTTATTCATCATATGATTACGTGTTCATTCAGTGTTCTGTTTCTCAGACTAGAATTGCCATTATATATGAAATATTGCTTTGTACCGGTGAGAGGTTCATTTGCTGTTTATTGTACAACAGACGAAGATAAACTGAGTGAGAGAGAGAGAGAGAGAGAGAGAGAGAGAGAGAGAGAGAGAGAGAGAGAGAGAGAGAGAGAGAGAGAGAGAGAGAGAGAGAGAGAGAGAGAGAGAGAGAGAGAGAGAGAGAGAGAGCATAATATCAACGAAATAAAATCAGTTGATCAAATGAAATTGTTGGTCCACAGATGGCTCCAACTTCATCCTGTTCCCTATCTGTATGTCTCATAATAAAAAGGACAATTGCCAAGTGTAATTGATTGTGGTTTAACAATTACCAAGTGTAATTGGTTGTGGTTTAACAACTACCAAGTGTAAATGGTTGTGGTTTAACAATTACCAAGTGTAATTGGTTGTGGTTTAACAATTGCTAATTGTAATTGGTTGTGGTTTAACAATTAGCAAGTGTAATTGGTTGTGGTTTAACAATTACCAAGTGTAATTGGCTGTGGTTTAACAATTACCAAGTGTAATTGTTTGTGGTTTAAGAATTACCAGGTGTAGTTGGTTGTGGTTTAACAACTACCAAGTGTAATTGGTTGTGGTTTAACAATTACCAAGTGTAATTGGTTGTGGTTTAACAATTACCAAGTGTAATTGGCTGTGGTTTAACAATTACCAAGTGTAATTGTTTGTGGTTTAAGAATTACCAGGTGTAGTTGGTTGTGGTTTAACAATTACCAAGTGTAATTGGCTGTGGTTTAATAATTACCAAGTGTAATTGGTTGTGGCTTAACAATTACCAAGTGTAATTGGTTGTGGTTTAACAATTACCAAGTGCAATTGGTTGTGGTTTAACAATTACCAGGTGTAAGTGGTTGTGGTTTAACACTTACCAAGTGTAATTGGTTGTGGTTTAACAATTACCAAGTGTAATTGGTTGTGGTTTAACAATTACCAAGTGTAATTGGTTGTGGTTTAACAATTACCAAGCGTAATTGGTTGTGGTTTAACAATTACCAAGTGTAACTGGTTGTGGTTTAACAATTACCAAGTGTATCGCCACATTTCCACTGATGAATTACCAAGTGTAATTGGTTGTGGTTTAACAACGTTGAGGTGAACCACGACAGGACAGTCGAGTCAGAATTTTAAACTGTAATTGGCAGTCGTTTAGAAAATTTCAGGTGAAAATGGAGGGGGAAAAAATTCCAAGTTTTGAGAATAAATTTTCGCGTCATTTTAATGCGTCTTTTAAAGTATAACGTTGGGAAAAAATAGAAGAAATTTTAACCGTGTTTTCCACACTCTTTCTTCTGCCTATCTCCCTATCCATTTTCCCCTCTCCTCTCTATTTTTCTCTGTTCTTCCTCCTCTCCCACACCCGTAATTATCTCTACACCCCACTCCCCTTGCATCTCCCCTCTCCTCCTTCTCACACAACATCGCATGACTTGGGAGAGGGAGGGGAGAAGGGATATACAATATAATTGCTCTTCCCCTCTCCCTCTCACCATTACACAGGCATATTCTTGTATATACCCACTGAAACTCACTCCCTACTATTATTTATACGCAGGAATATTCACACCAGATAAATGCAAACTCTGCATCGATTTATGTAATTTTTTTTTATTTAGCCTAAAATAATAAATTTGCAAATATTTAAATTTATTATATATTTATGATATACTTGTATATTTAAATGAGTGTATTTTTATGTGTAAATTTATACATATTTTTTTTTATGTTGAACGGTAACAATCTGTGATGGATTCCCGTTCATTAGAGTCAAGACCCTTCACCTTTTTTTCACCGTTTTCTTTGGTAACATTTGCATGTGTATTTCAAGAAATCGATGTAATTGCTTGGAATTATGAGGCTTATTTGGAAAACTTCCTGATGAGGGGTAAACTACGAGCGTTGACGTCAGTCCTGCTTGTCTGAGAGAAGGAAAAATAGAAAGAGAGCTGACTGCGGCCAGAGAGATTTTAGAGAGTCTCTTATCAAGTCTTTTGTTGTAAGCTGTCTATAATGAATTAGATGAACGTTGCCCCAGAACGTTTTTTGTGTGTTCAGCTTATTGTAAGTTCTATAGATTTGTGTTTGGATTTATATTCCCAAGATAATTTATAATGTACCAACCATAACATAGCTTCTCCCTGCGAGCCCCGTGAGGGTGGGGACTGTGGCTAGACCTGGGGACAGTTGGTCCCAGAAGATGAGGAGGTACTTGTACCTCCTCCCATGGCAGACATAGGTCTCAGACACTCCCAAAACAGGGAGCCAAGGCCGGGTCACCATCTGGAAAAGACCCGGGTTGGGAGAGTACCGGCGAATCAAGAAGAATATTAAGAGTAATGTTATCAAAATACCGACAGAAATTGAAATAAGATGTGTTTGTCTGTTGTAAGTATAACCTTAATTTTTAAATGGGTGGACCAGTAAGCCATAGGAAGGTCTCGGTCAAATGACCAAAAGCTCCAGCGATGGGTCATCATATGACTAAGACCAGCGTCAGGAAACACGTATCCTGTTTCCTGACAAACCTTACCTAACCTAACCTGTTTCTCTCACAGTATACACAGAGTTTAATCCATATTTTAAGAATTAAAGTATTCTTGTCTTCCATCTTGAAAAGATTATATGAAGCCATAATGACCCCTCGGGTAGTAAATAATCTTTAAGCCCCCATTAACCAACTGTGGAGATAAAGTCATGATATTTTACTGAAAGAGACGTCTCGCCATTGGTGGATTTTCGGCCCTAATGCAAAGGAAATTGGAAACAACATTGTGAGGAACGGTCAGAAGAAACAGTAGGTAAGGCACTTTGTGAATTGAGGGGTGAGGGCAGTGTGTCACTGACCTCTGTGTCCTAGGTAAGACCATCATAGCCAGAGTCTCGGAGACGCTCAAACTCCCTGAAGATATCAGTGTTATAGCTGCTTTTAGACAACAATGTTGATGTATGTCGTGCTTCTTGATCCTCGTCTTCACTTCATTCCGTCTTAGGACGCGACCATGTGTGTGTTCCTTCATAACAAGCAGGTGTTACCTAGATCACTGTGGTTTCAGGCATATTTGAACTCGTTGTTCCGTGTTCCTGGCTGTTTCCACTATGTATACTCACTCACCTCAATAAATCGTATATACACTGTCTCCAGTTTCAACAATGTTGACCTTGTTCATGACTAGGTCATTGATGGTGGTCATGAGATAATTACTATCCTCATTTTGCTGTCCCTGATAACTAGATAAACTGCTAGCTATATTGCTGATGAGGACTATTCACCGTGTAACTACTTTTCCACAGGTTGCTGTTGATAATCCAGAGGGAACGCTTTCTACAGTCAGTGATGAGATATTGGGGGAAGTAGTGGTACCTCGAGTTACGAACTTAATTCGTTCCCGAAGGCTGTTCGAGTTTCAGACCCACAAAAATACACTTACATGTACATAATTGTTCAAGTTGGGAGCCGTTCGAAACTCGAGGTACTACTGCGACTGAACACACGTGTTATGTATTCACACTCCTCTCTGATAAAACGCCAGCTGGATATATTATATGTTTTAAGAAAAAACCCACCGCTCTTTGTGCTTGTGTTATGATGTAAGTAAAAGCGGATATCGTTCTTGCTGGAGGGTTTCCTGAATATTTGAAATGTAAGTTTGTCTCTGTGTATAGCAGGATGTCTAGGAATGTGGGTCAGTTGTTGTCTTCCTCAAGTGAGAATTTAATGGTGCTGAGAATCTTCTGGGTCTTGAGTCTTCGGAGAAAATGACCAGCAAATTTCTTGTTTAAACTTCTTAATGTATACAGGAGAAGGGATATGAATATATGATTTACAAGCTTTGTCATTGATTTCTTTCATTCTAAGGTTTAAAACCTCGACATAATTCCCTATTTATTTTTTTTTTGTAGATTTTCACAGCTTATTTATATAGGCTTTTATATTGAAACTAACTTTCGAGTTTTTTAGTGAATGTTGAGTTGTTGGTGACACAGCCGAGGCTGATGTCAAGGGTCGTTGTCATGGTGATGGAACGTCATGCCTTGAGGGAAGGAGAGTGAGGGAAGGTGAGGGAGAGAGAAGCGAGGGGGAGGGAGGTTAAGAGGGGTTAGGGAAGGAAGGGGAAGGGGGTAGGAAAACATGAGGGAATCATTTTTTTATATAAATTAACAAAGCTAAAGTTACTAGCTCGTTAATTCTTAGCTGCTGAGGTACATATTCTTGTGTACCACCACAACTACCACAACTACTACAACTACTACCACCACAACTACTACCACCACAACTACCACCACCACAACTACCACAACTGCTTCCACCACAACTACTACCACCAAACTACCACAACTACTACCACCACAACTACTACAACTACTACCACCACAACTACCACTACTACCACCACAACTACCACAACTACTATCACCACAACTACCACAACTACTACCACAACTACGACAACTACTACCACCACAACTACCACAAATACTACCACCACAACTACCACAACTACTGCCACCACAACTACCACAACTACTGCCTGGTCACAGACCGGGCCGCGGGGGCGTTGACCCCCGGAACTCTCTCCAGGTAAACTCCAGGTAAATAACTACTACCACCACGACTACCACAACTACTACCACAACTACTGCCACAACTACTGCCACCACAATTACTACCACCACAACTACTACCACCACAACTACTACCACCACAGCTACTACAATTACTACCACAACTACTGCCACCACAACTACTACCACCACAACTACTACCACCACAACTAATACAATTACTACCACAACTACTGCCACCACAACTACTACCACCACAACTACCACAACTATTACCACAACTACTGTCACCCAACTACTACCACCACCACAACTACTGTCACCACAACTACCACAGCTACTGGCACCACCAAAACTACTACCACAACAATTACCACCACAAACACTACAGTTACTGCCACCACAACTACCAGTACAACTACTGCCACTACAAGTATCATAACTGCCACCACTACTCTAGCTGTCACCATTACTAACACCATCGCCACCAACAGCACTTGCACAATCCCCACCGCTACCATCACTACAACAACAACCACAATCACCACCATCGCTGGACGCATCTCAGCCAGACACCTCATTTCACGCCTACACTTTCCACTCCTAAAGTTAAGATTAAATTAATAATCTATGGATTAACTACTTGAGTATTAATAGATCTGTCAGTCATGGAGGATGACTGTCATGGAGGATGACTGTCATGGAGGATGACTGTCATGGAGGATGACTGTCATGGAGGATGACTGTCATGTAGGATGACTGTCATGGAGGATGACTGTCATGAAGGATGACTGTCATGGAGGATGACTGTCATGGAGGATGACTGTCATGGAGGATGACTGTCATGAAGGATGACTGTCATGGAGGATGACTGTCATGTAGGATGCCTGTCATGGAGGATGACCGTCATGGAGGATGACTGTCATGGAGGATGACTGTCATGGAGGATGACTGTCATAGAGGATGACTGTCATGGAGGATGACTGTCATGAAGGATGACTGTCATGAAGGATGACTGCCATGAAGGATGACTGTCATGGAGGATGAATGTCATGGAGGATGACTGTCATGGAGGATGACTGTCATGAAGGATGACTGTCATGGAGGATGAGTGTCATGGAGGAAGACTGTCATAGAGGATGACTGTCATGGAGGATGAGTGTCATGGAGGATGGCTGTCATGCAGGATGACTGTCATGGAGAATGACTGTCATGGAGGATGACTGTCATGGAGGATGACTGTCATGAAGGATGACTGTCATGGAGGATGAGTGTCAAGGAGGAAGACTGTCATAGAGGATGACTGTCATGGAGGATGAGTGTCATGGAGGATGGCTGTCATGCAGGATGACTGTCATGGAGAATGACTGTCATGGAGGATGAGTGTCATGGAGGATGTGTCATGGAGGATGGCTGTAATGGAGCATGAGTGTCATGGAGGATGACTGTCATGGAGGATGACTGTCATGGAGGATGACTGTCATGGAGGATGACTGTCATGGAGGATGACTGTCATGGAGGATGACTGTCATGGAGGATGACTGTCATGGAGGATGACTGTCATGGAGGATGACTGTCATGGAGGATGAGTGTCATGGAGGATGAGTGTCATGGAGGATGACTGTCATGGAGGATGACTGTCATGGAGGATGACTGTCATGAAGGATGACTGTCATGGAGGCTGACTGTCATGGAGGATGACTGTCATGGAGGATGATTGTCATGAAGGATGACTGTCATGAAGGATGACTGTCATGAAGGATGACTGTCATGGAGGATGACTGTCATGGAGGATGACTGTCATGGAGGATGACTGCCATGGAGGATGACTGTCATGGAGGATGACTGTCATGGAGGATGACTGTCATGGAGGATGATTGTCATGGAGGATGACTGTCATGAAGGATGACTGTCATGGAGGATGACTGTCATGGAGGATTGTGATGTAGTTCAGCTGGGCTTGTGAGGTCTCTTGGGAGACCTAATTTAACCAATTATATGGTCACACCTTGCCTTGGCAAACCTCTGTCAGCCACGCCCACGTCTGAGGTATTTTGTTCTTGACGGCGTCAGACCTAGGCGTCAGGTCGTACACGTGGTTGTGGGGTGTGCTTGGACCACCATATAAGCCCAAGGAACAGCTGAGCAGGGGAGATTCGTGTGGAGCTCTGGCCTGGGTGCAGAGCTCTGAGCAGGGAGAAGGCTGCTGGAGAGTCGAGCAGAGCTCCGGACAGTGAGCAGAGCTGAGCGGGAGAGTCTCTGGAGGAGACTGTTGGAGACATTTGGCAGAGTACTGGCTTGGAGCAGTACTTGTGCTGTGTAGGTCTTGGGACCTGTGGTAAACTGTCCTCTGAACTATATTAGGAATGAGAAGTCACCCAGCCTGCTTTGGAAGACTAGCCCACAACTGTCACCCACTGAAGAGCTGCCTATGATTATTATCCACCTGATGTGCCCAGTCACCCAGTTGATGTGCCCCAGTAGATGTATTGCTGCCCTGGTCTGTCATCCAGTGTAGTGGTTGTCTGTCTGCGTCACCCAGCCTCTGTGACCATCACCTGTGGACCACCAGTTACCCGCAGTTGCCAGGGATGGGTGACCGCACCTGCTGTTGATGACCTGAAGTGACCTCACCTCACCTCGAGCAACTGACCATAGCCTGCTACTGCTGATGTCGGCTGCTGTGATGCTGCTGAGATGCTGTAACCGTGCTGCGATGCTGTGACCGTGCTGAGATGCTGTAGCCATGCTGCGATGCTGTGGCCATGCTGTGTGCTGCTGTGATGTTGAGATGCTGCAGCCGTGCTGTGATGCTGAGATGCTGGGACCGTGCTGCGATGCTGTAGCTGTGCTGCGATGCTGTGGCCGGGCTGTGTGCTGCTGTGATACGGCCGTGCTGTGATGATGGATATGCTGTGGCCGTGTTGTGATGCTGCGATGCTGCCTAGCTCAAGAGGAGGAGATGGCAGTGATGCTGCAGTGGTGTGTGAGGGATTCTGGCTGGTGTGCCAGGACAGGAGAATCTACTATGAAGAAGTTGCCATCCTCGGAGATGTGGAAGGACGTGAGCCGCGGAGATAGACTCCAACTGCTGGGACCAGCCTGCTTTCAAGGGCGGTATGGAGGTGTATCCTGCCTTGCTGGTCGACCTGTACGATCGGTATGCGGGGATGCCCTGCCAGCCATGAGAGACAATTAAGAGTGTGAGATGTCCCCAGCCTATTTTGACTTGCCAGAAGTGTTAGTGTTACCTGTGTGAAATAAGGTGACCTTGAATACGGTCCAGTGATTATGGCCGCCTTGTTTTATGAGGCCAGTGAATCCTAGTAGTGGCATAGGATAATGGAGGGTCTTAGCTGCGATACCTGCCCTGCCTCGATTTTCAGATGTTGTAGTGTACATGTGAAGTGGTTCAGTTGCAGTTACTTGAAAGAATGCAACCCGTTGGAGCAGTTTTCCACGGCATAGAAGCCTAGAGAGGTTTGGCCCAATGGATAACGTGCGAGGGTGACTAGCATTGGCTAGTGCATTTCTAGTAGAAGTACGGAAGGCACTGGAGCCCGATATTTAGGTTTAAGGAGAAATGACGGGTAAGGAGGCTTTGCACCAGAGAGCAACTATTATGCTGGTCAACTGCCAGGTGTTCTGATTAACGCTGCCTTGTGGTAGATGAGAAGGTTGAGGGAAATGTATGTAATTGAATAATTTTGTATTATGTATAATTTTGTCTTTGTTCTGTAATAGATTCAAGGGGTTAGGATTAAAATAGTCTAATAACTAGGACAAATTGTCCTAGTTCTCAGATATTTTAAATTGGGGGAGAAAGGGGGATGTGATGTAGTTCAGCTGGGCTTGTGAGGTCTCTTGGGAGACCTAATTTAACCAATTATATGGTCACACCTTGCCTTGGCAAACGTCTGTCAGCCACGCCCACGTCTGAGGTCTTTTGTTCTTGACGGCGTCAGACCTAGGCGTCAGGTCGTACACGTGGTTGTGGAGGGTGCTTGGACCACCATAAAAGCCCAAGGAACAGCTGAGCAGGGGAGATTCGTGCAGAGCTCTGGCCTGGGTGCAGAGCTCTGAGCAGGGAGAAGGCTGCTGGAGAGTCGAGCAGAGCTCCGGACAGTGAGCAGAGCTGAGCGGGAGAGTCTCTGGAGGAGACTGTTGGAGACATTGGGCAGAGTACTGGCTTGGAGCAGTACTCGTGCTGTGTAGGTCTTGGGACCTGCGGTAAACTGTCCTCTGAACTATATTGTAAGTTATATTCTGTTTCGTCAAGTTGATTGTATTCCCTGTCTCACTGCTTATATGTACCACCCCATTTATCTTAACCACAATAATGTACTCCTGTTCCCAAATATATTATTGTACAAGGACTTAATAATAAACTGTGTTTGAGTAGAATAGTAATATTCACTGTCCCCGTTATTTACTCATTCATTATCTTATTTCAAGTAGTGAGAGGGTGAGTAGTGTGGTGGGTAGAGTAATGAGAGGTGAAGTTGCAGTCACCAGTGAACTCACATTACCTACCAACCTCCGCACTCATCCCTCCTACTGCCTCGCCTGTCCCCTACCAACGGACTCCCTCCTCTTACCCCTATATTTCCCTAATCATTACCCCCCTACATGACAGGATGACTGTCATGAAGGATGACTGTCATGGAGGATAACTGTCATGGAGAATGACTGTCATAGAGGACGACTGTCATGGAGGATGACTGTCATGGAGGATGACTGTCATGGAGGATGACTGTCATGGAGGATGACTGTCATGAAGGATGACTGTCATGGAGGATGAGTGTCATGGAGGATGACTGTCATGGAGGATGACTGTCATGGAGGATGACTGTCATGGAGGATGAGTGTCATGGAGGATGACTGTCATAGAGGATAACTGTCATGGAGGATGAGTGTCATGGAGGATGGCTGTCATGCAGGATGACTGTCATGGAGGATGACTGTCATGGAGGATGACTGTCATGGAGGATGAGCGTCATGGAGGATGGCTGTCATGCAGGATGAGTGTCATGGAGGATGACTGTCATGGAGGATGAGTGTCACGGAGGATGACTGTCATAGAGGATGACTGTCATGGAGGATGAGTGTCATGGAGGATGGCTGTCATGGAGGATGACTGTCATGGAGGATGACTGTAATGGAGGATGAGTGTCATGGAGGATGAGTGTCATGGAGGATGACTGTCATGGAGGATGACTGTCATGAAGGATGAGTGTCATGGAGGATGAGTGTCACGGAGGATGACTGTCATGGAGGATGACTGTCATGGAGGATGAGTGTCATGGAGCATGACTGTCATAGAGGATGACTGTCATGGAGGATGAGTGTCATGGAGGATGGCTGTCATGCAGGATGAATGTCATGGAGGATGACTGTCATGGAGGATGATTGTCATGGAGGATGAGTGTCATGGAGGATGGCTGTAATGGAGGATGACTGTCATGGAGGATGACTGTCATGGAGGATGACTGTAATGGAGGATGAGTGTCATGGAGGATGACTGTCATGGAGGATGACTGTCATGGAGGATGAGCGTCATGGAGGATGGCTGTCATGCAGGATGAGTGTCATGGAGGATGACTGTCATGGAGGATGAGTGTCACGGAGGATGACTGTCATAGAGGATGACTGTCATGGAGGATGAGTGTCATGGAGGATGGCTGTCATGCAGGATGACTGTCATGGAGGATGACTGTCATGGAGGATGACTGTCATGGAGGATGAGTGTCATGGAGGATGACTGTAATGGAGGATGAGTGTCATGGAGGATGACTGTCATGGAGGATGACTGTCATGGAGGATGAGCGTCATGGAGGATGGCTGTCATGCAGGATGAGTGTCATGGAGGATGACTGTCATGGAGGATGACTGTCATGGAGGATGACTGTAATGGAGGATGAGTGTCATGGAGGATGACTGTCATGGAGGATGACTGTCATGGAGGATGAGCGTCATGGAGGATGGCTGTCATGCAGGATGAGTGTCATGGAGGATGACTGTCATGGAGGATGAGTGTCACGGAGGATGACTGTCATAGAGGATGACTGTCATGGAGGATGAGTGTCATGGAGGATGGCTGTCATGCAGGATGACTGTCATGGAGGATGACTGTCATGGAGGATGACTGTCATGGAGGATGAGTGTCATGGAGGATGACTGTAATGGAGGATGAGTGTCATGGAGGATGACTGTCATGGAGGATGACTGTCATGGAGGATGAGTGTCATGGAGGATGACTGTCATGCAGGATGAGTGTCATGGAGGATGACTGTCATGGAGGATGAGTGTCATGGAGGATGACTGTCATGGAGGATGACTGTCATGGAGGATGACTGTCATGGAGGATGACTGTCATGCAGGATGAGTGTCATGGAGGATGACTGTCATGGAGGATGAGTGTCATGGAGGATGACTGTCATGGAGGATGACTGTCATGGAGGATGACTGTCATGGAGGATGAGTGTCATGGAGGATGAGTGTCATGGAGGATGGCTGTCATGCAGGATGAGTGTCATGGAGGATGACTGTCATGGAGGATGACTGTCATGGAGGATGACTGTCATGGAGGATGAGTGTCATGGAGGATGGCTGTAATGGATGAGTGTCATGGAGGATGAGTGTCATGGAGGATGACTGTCATGGAGAATGACTGTCATGGAGGATGACTGTAATGGAGGATGACTGTCATGGAGGATGACTCTCATGGAGGATGACTGTCATGGAGGATGAGTGTCATGGAGGATGGCTGTCATGCAGGATGAGTGTCATGGAGGATGACTGTCATGGAGGATGAGTATCATGGAGGATGACTGTCATGGAGGATGACTGTCATGGAGAATGACTGTCATGGAGGATGGCTGTCATGCAGGATGACTGTCATGGAGGATGAGTGTCATGGAGGATGACTGTCATTGAGGATGAGTGTCATGGAGGATGACTGTCATGCAGGATGAGTGTCATGGAGGATGACTGTCATGGAGGATGACTGTCATGGAGGATGACTGTCATGGAGGATGAGTGTCATGGAGGATGGCTGTCATGGAGGATGACTGTCATGGAGGATGAGTGTCATGGAGGATGGCTGTCATGGAGGATGAGTGTCATGGAGGTTGGCTGTCATGGAGGATGACTGTCATGTGATACAGTCACGTTATCGCCCTCAAGTCAGTTTATATATAAATCTTGCACAAGCATATATATATATATATATATATATATATATATATATATATATATATATATATATATATATATATATATATATATAAACCAAGTGGTTTATATTTCTCAGTTTTCATACAAAGAAATTTTTCTTATTTTATGAATCACCAGTCATCCAGCAACTCCAGATTAATTAATAGCAATCAGATCTATTAAGATTAATATTTCTTTGGAATATACACTGAACCTGAGTGTCATTCCCTGATTTCATAGAGAAGTGGTTCTCAACCCTTTTTTCCCCCATTCACCCTTTTCATCATATATCAGAATGTCATTCTCTCCTTCCCAAGAATGACTCAAAAGGTACATTCCAAATAATATGCATATAATATTGAAAATGTTAACCAGATATGTAAGTTGCATGATCCATTCCTCATCATCCAGCCAGGCAAAAAATTCTATCTACTACTACTATAACTTATCCATCCCTCTGGGTATGACCTACTTCCACTGGGGAATCCCGCCTACAAGTGACTATGTCCTCGTCTGCTACCCGTCCCTTTCCACCTGACGTTAGTATACAAGCGCCAGCCTTCTTGCCTGTGCTCCAGAATCTTCATGACCACGGTCTCTTCACACCAACTCCAAGGCTGAGGGACTGATTACCTCATCTTTTGTATACAGGTCTACTGTCTTCAAATTATGTCCTATATTCTGAATTGATAAAGCCACTGGATGGCGAAACGTCTACAATAAAGATACCCAGATGTTACTCATGTGTCTCAATCTTCAAGTAATGGCTTGAAAAGTCGTGAGTTGAGAACTCCTCCTTTGACAAAATTCACAGTCCGAATTGTTTGATCTAAAACCTTCCCTAACAGAGCTGCAAGTGATTTTGAGGTCACTACCTGACGGTGGCTCATACAATGAGTGCCTTTCACTTGGAGCTAGCTTTTCCACACAAACTTGAAATCCAGATTTTGTCCCCAACACAGCTGGTGCTCCATCTGTGCACCACCAACACAGCTGGTGCTCCATCTGTGCACCACCAACACAGCTGGTGCTCCATCTGTACACCACCAACACACATTATCTCACAAGAGTTTCTGACCGAAAGACGAAACCTTTTCCAAAATATCTGAGGCCTTAGTAGTTGTTTCAAGAAGAGAACAAAAGAGAAACTTCTCTTTAAATGACCCTGAGTGAAGACATCATACAAACACCAGCAACTGGGAGCACGATGCAACATCAGTGGATTCATCAAGTTGAACTGGAAATAAGCCAAATACTGCAGACTTGATTCTTGATACCAATGGCCATGTCGCTGATCCTCGTTTGAACAGTTCTATTTGACAGTGAAACTGCTGCAAGTTTTTCCTCCACTCCATTCCCCAACACAATTTCCACCATTTTGAGAGCGCAAGATTTGATCAAAGTTTCCACAACTGTATGTTTATTTGTTCTTGGAATACGCATGTTGTATCCAGTTTGCCTTGAGGATGAGCATTTTGCAAATGTTGCTTCCACTTTGGTTTCATAGAATCATTTGACAAAGCTTTCTTACAAATATCACACTGAAGACTTTCTTCTCCATCAATGATAATGGGTGTGAAACTATATTGAATATATGAATCATATCAACCTTTTTTTTTTTGACTCTCATGATGGCCTCCAAATTCTATGAATAGAAAACGAGAATACGTCTGATAAAAAGTGAAATATTTATCTTTGTTTATAATTTAATCTGTGACATTCAATAAACTTTATTGCATATCACAGATTAAATTAAAAACAAACTACAATTCTACAGATTGTATATAATCTACAGAACATCGCACTTTGGTGAGTAGTGGTCCCAATTTCCCCTTGAAACACCCTATAATTACCCCAGGGGAAGAAATTCCCCCCGGTTGAGAATCCCTGTTCTATAGTACATCAGGTCTTACGAATGAGTTCAAACACAAGGGGTAAAAATGGGTTTCTTATAAATGAGCAATGAGGCAAGATATTTTGCACATATTAAGTGGACAACCCGTCCTTAACACTCGATCCTGTTCTTACGTATGTATGATTCTATTTAGTAATAAAGATGAACAGTTATCGAAATAAAGATAAATGTTACCCCATAACTATGAAATAAAGTAATGAGTTGATGCAATAAAGGCTGTAATGTTGTCACTGACATTTATGAGGACACTTGCAGTGTCACATCAGGCAGGTGCAGCTACAGGAATGTTGTACATGTATAGTAATGTAGTATGCCACGGTAAAATAGATTAGCGGGACCTCTTTGGAGGTACCATAGACCACTGATCCACACGTCTCGTAAGTGAAATGATTGTGTAATTGCAGCCTGGAGTGTGAGTATCCATATACAAGGTGATGAAATTTAGACATCTACACTCACACCCCAGTGATGTGAAGAGAACTCGACACCGGAGAGAACAAGGTGACGACAGCGCATGTCTTCCAGTTCCAGTGAAGAACTACCAGCGTTTCCACACAAAGAATGACGATAGATCTTCTCCAGTTCCAGGGAAGAGAACTACCAGTAGTTTCACGCAAAGAATGACGATACATCTCCACTATCTGAGGCCCTACCTATGTAAGTTAGAAACAGTCAGACATTACAGTAGCACCAGTGTATGTACGACCTGGCCTCCTTGATAGGTAGCCTCATCTCCTGGCTGCGAAAGACCAACCAATCAGTACCATGTAAGATCAAGTTACGAGCCAATTAGAATCCAGACTACGCAGCGGCGTCAATGCATGGAAACTCCACAATGACCATCAATGGTAGTTAAGCAACGTCAAACTCTTGGTAAATAAACAATTTGATAATACACATAAAACACCACATTTTATGTATGTATGTATGTATGTATGTATATATATATATATATATATATATATATATATATATATATATATATATATATATATATATATATATATATATATATATATATATATATATATATATATATATATATATATATATATAAGTAACAAACTAGTCGATCAGTAACCACGTTATGTTATTCAATATTCATGTTATTCACTGCAGCCAGAGAATACATGATGAGAATAAAAATAGATTTCAGTAGGGAGGATCAAAACTATATTTTCAGAGTGCGAGTTTCTGGTATAACTTATGGAAAATAGATAAATTTTCCTGGTGTCAAATGTCATGCTGTTTTGACTAAAATAATTTTGCTGTACATGAAACAAGTGAATGGTGGCATTTATATGTAATAAGTTTTACGAGAATTACTGCTGTCATGAGCAAGAAATACAATTTGAAAAATCCCACTTGCTGCCACCAATGTGGTATACAATTTTCAAAAATCCCACTTGGTGCTGCCTGAGAAAACAATAAGAGGAACTGGAGTAGTGGTTATGGTATTGCTGGGGTGTCAGGTCATTAGCGTGCGCTGAGGAGTTTTTGATGCCCTTATAAATACAAGTGGGAGATCCAGTTCTCTGTTACAACCTCCGTTATCACCTCCACCTTAACATTATCCATCAACATTGACTTGCAATAGATAACAGGAAATTAGAGATTACTATTGTGATATCTGCAGAAACTACTACAATCATCAGTACTACTACTACTACTACTACTGCTGCTGCTGCTGCTACTACTACTACTACTACTACTACTACTACTATCACCGGTAACACACACACACTAGCTGCTAC
Organism: Cherax quadricarinatus; assembly: GCF_038502225.1. Lineage (NCBI taxonomy): Eukaryota > Metazoa > Arthropoda > Malacostraca > Decapoda > Parastacidae > Cherax > Cherax quadricarinatus. Next base: position 20,880,162 of record NC_091321.1, read on the forward strand.
CAACCACTAGCAACTACCTCCCTCACTTCCACCAGCCACTAATCCACCTCAATTACATCTCCACAAAGTAAGCTTCTGCACGAACATAATCAAACATGGTGGAGTGAGGCAGGCAGTCACGAACCAAGAGTTACAATTAAAGAGCTGCTCTACAGTGCCCAGCAAATCCGGGTATCACGAAACACAATGTTGTTAATGAAATATTATTACGTGTTTGTCATTGTTTGTTCTGTGTTTGTGGCGTCTTTCCTTACAGTGTTCACTCGAAATTCTGACCCCAGTTTGCAGGGGATGAGCTCTAGTTGTTGGTCCTGTTTCTTATCTCTCGACTAAGATTAAATATTCTTGTTATGCAGTCAGCTCTCTTTAAACCCTCTTCCATTAGTGCAATTTCTCGTAAAATCAATAAAAAAGAACATGCAAACTTAAATAGCATTTGGAAGGCTTTCATAGCACACCTTTGTAACAAAATTTACAAAAAAGCGCTATATTGAGGTGCTTCACAAGAAAACTGGCTATACTTTTTTTGGTATGGAGTTCGTAAAGAATATGCAAGTTCCCTGTTCTTGGCTGTTTTGTTTCATTCTCTTCTGTGAGGGTCATGTGTGTATAGAGTCGGCTCCGTCTGTGTCCTTCATTAGTTTATTCTGCTTCTCTGTTACTCTTATGTTGAGGAAATGTTTCTTGGTGTACCAGTAGCGCATCTAGGTAAAGAAACATGACATTTATTTCGAGACTGGGGTCATCTGGGCGAGCAGTTTGCAGCCTTGACCTCTTGACCTTGAATCATTAGTAACTAGCTGACCCAACTCTGCAGTGCTCAGGCGCTGTAGTATTGTGTACGTCGGAATTAGTTGCTTCAAATTTTTAATTACTATTATATTCATGGGGGAACCGCTGACCTGTAGGGGTCATACAACGACTGTCGAAGTGTTGGCAATTAAGCCTGATCAAGTTTTCCAGCTTAAGATCACTTCACCAGCGTCAAGGTAACAATCACCATCCTGAAGAGTGCTAGGTTTCTGTGTCGGAACTAGTCACTGTGTGACAAGCACCACGCACTTAAAACCTACCCAAAGTGGTCAGGCCACTTAACCTTTCCTATTTCTTTCTTCCTGTCTACCCACCAGCTTTCTTATCTTTCTCTTCCTGTCTACCCACAACCTTGTTTCCTTCTCTCTTCCTCTCTACCCACAACCTTGCTTCCTTCTCTCTTCCTGTCTCCCTTGCTTCATCCTTTCTTCCTGTCTGTCCACAACCTTCCTCTTCTTCATCCTGCCTGTCCCGGTCCTCCCAGGTCGCAGTCTTGTTATCCCTCTTTTGGTCTAACAAACAAACTTGAGTTTTCTCTTGGACGTCTCGATAAGCTTTCCCACAACGATGTCATCTGCCGCTGCCACCACTTTTATTTTCCGCACTAGTTTGCTTTATTGGGTTTAAAGCCTATCGGCAACATGACGGCCATTAAAGCTGTACACCAACGTAGTCTTTGAGACCCTCTGGTCTCAAAGATAATCTTCCTTACTACCTGGCCAGACGCAAAACAAGAGGCCAGTATTGCAAGTGAAGAGGTCTGTGTTGCACTGAGGACATCGATCGCTCATGTGGACATCGATCTCCCATGTGGACATCGGTCTCCCATATCTATCAGGAAACGCGGCTTGATTCCAGTGGTCATCTTCCAAGGTAAAATTGAACACGTTTGTAAATATGGGCTACAAGAACTCCAGACTCTTGAAGGCTCAATCCTCTGGAAATAATTTGAAGAGTGCAGCATCAAGCACTCTGCGAGAAGAGAAGGTGCAAGGTTTCGCGAGCATCCAAAGATCATTTTTCTAAACGCTGAGAAGTACTGGCCACTCGAGAAAATGAGTGCCAGTGAAGGAGGCAGTGGCTGAGGCTTCTGGCAATATGGATCTCCCAGCATGGCTGTTGGATCAAGATGACTTTACTTTTGAGAAGATTGAAGACTAACCTCGAGAACAACCCCCACAACCTGCTGGGTTGAGGACAAGTCTCGGGGACAACCCCCGTGTCTTCACCTACTGGAGGTACTCTGACCGGAGCTCTTCTTGTGCCTGCTTGAGTGCCTACCTCTAAGAACCAGACACGCACCTGGCTGGCCACTCTCACACTCGATGTTTCTCTAAAAACACAGATGCAGGCAAAACTTTACTGAGATGTTTTGCCTGTGAAATAGGGTTCCTCACTTGATGAAGACACCTGTTGCATGGGCGAAACGTCATAATAAAAGTTCTATATGGCTGTGTCTTCATTCTCCGCCTCTCGGCTTGGTGGTACGTATCTCTACGATGTCCCTCTTTAATTCTTTCTCTTTCCTCCTGGTGATACACATTAACGTTCCTGGATACATATTTCCCCTTCCTGGACACGTGACTTCCTCCAAAGAGACATCTCTGGAGATGCATGGTACAATCTCACGAGTGTGACTCTCGGGGAAGGAGTATACTACTTACCCTCAGGTATGTGTCACTCTCAGTGGTATGCCTCTCTCTCCCCTCAACAGGTGAGATGATCGTGGTTGCTATGGTAACACTTTCCCACTCAATACCTGCTTGTGTTGAGCAGTGCCGCCCTCTGCGAGAGGGGAGAGCAGAGAGGGACAGGGAGAGGGAGGGGAGAGAGTGAGAGGAAGAGGGGAGGAGGGAGAGAAAGAGAGAGAGAAATAATGAAGGTTAAAATCGTAATCTTGTATTGTTAATATATATATATATATATATATATATATATATATATATATATATATATATATATATATATATATATATATATATATATATATATATATATATATATATATATATATATATATATATATATATATATATATATATATATATATATATATATATATATATATATATATATATATATATATATATATATATATATAAGTATATATATATATATAAGTAAGATAAACCAGTGCTGAAAGTTTGAAGCCTTTCAGATGAAGCATTCCCAGGCAACAAGCAAAAGCTGTGGAGGTAGAAAAGAAAACACTACCAATGACTGTAAGGTACTTCTTGAGGGATACTTAATAAAGTATTGCTTCGGGGATACCTAATTTGGAAGGTTTAGTAAACAATTCATTATTACATATTCATGAGAAGCACTAAGCCAGTAGGGGAGACACCATCAACACTACACTGTGTGGGGGAGACATCATCAACACTACACTGTGTGGGGGAGACACCATCAACACTACACTGTGTGGGGGAGACATCATCAACACTACACTGTGTGGGGGAGACACCATCAACACTACACTGTGTGGGGGAGACATCAACACTACACTGTGTGGGGGAGACACCATCAACACTACACTGTGTGGGGGAGACATCATCAACACTACACTGTGTGGGGGAGACATCATCAACACTACACTGTGTGGGGGAGACACCATCAACACTACTCTGTGTGGGGGAGACATCATCAACACTACACTGTGTGGGGGAGACATCATCAACACTACACTGTGTGGGGGAGACACCATCAACACTACACTGTGTGGGGGAGACACCATCAACACTACACTGTGTGGGGGAGACATCATCAACACTACACTGAGTGGGGGAGACATCATCAACACTACACTGTGTGGGGGAGACATCAACACTACACTGTGTGGGGGAGACATCATCAACACTACACAGTGTGGGGGAGACATCATCAACACTACACTGTGTGGGGGAGACATCATCAACACTACACTGTGTGGGGGAGACACCATCAACACTACACTGTGTGGGGGAGACATCATCAACACTACACTGTGTGGGGGAGACATCATCAACACTACACTGTGTGGGGGAGACATCATCAACACTACACTGTGTGGGGGAGACATCATCAACACTACACTGTGTGGGGGAGACACCATCAACACTACACTGTGTGGGGGAGACACCATCAACACTACACTGTGTGGGGGAGACATCATCAACACTACACTGTGTGGGGGAGACATCATCAACACTACACTGTGTGGGGGAGACACCATCAACACTACACTGTGTGGGGGAGACATCATCAACACTACACAGTGTGGGGGAGACATCATCAACACTACACTGTGTGGGGGAGACACCATCAACACTACACAGTGTGGGGGAGACATCATCAACACTACACTGTGTGGGGGAGACACCATCAACACTACACTGTGTGGGGGAGACATCATCAACACTACACAGTGTGGGGGAGACATCATCAACACTACACTGTGTGGGGGAGACACCATCAACACTACACAGTGTGGGGGAGACATCATCAACACTACACTGTGTGGGGGAGACACCATCAACACTACACTGTGTGGGGGAGACACCATCAACACTACACTGTGTGAGGAAGACACCATCAACACTACACTGTGTGGGGGAGACACCATCAACACTACACTGTGTGGGGGAGACACCATCAACACTACACTGTGTGGGGGAGACATCATCAACACTACACTGTGTGGGGGAGACATCATCAACACTACACTGTGTGGGGGAGACATCATCAACACTACACTGTGTGGGGGAGACATCATCAACACTACACTGTGTGGGGGAGACATCATCAACACTACACTGTGTGGGGGAGACATTATCAACACTACACTGTGTGGGGGAGACATCATCAACACTACACTGTGTGGGGGAGACACCATCAACACTACACTGTGTGGGGGAGACATCATCAACACTACACTGTGTGGGGGAGACATCATCAACACTACACTGTGTGGGGGAGGCACCATCAACACTACACTGTGTGGGGGAGACATCATCAACACTACACTGTGTGGGGGAGACACCATCAACACTACACTGTGTGGGGGAGACATCATCAACACTACACTGTGTGGGGGAGACATCATCAACACTACATTGTGTCGGGAGACACCATCAACACTACACTGTGTGGGGGAGACATCATCAACACTACACTGTGTGGGGGAGACATCATCAACACTACACTGTGTGGGGGAGACATCATCAACACTACACTGTGTGGGGGAGACATCATCAACACTACACTGTGTGGGGGAGACATCATCAACACTACACTGTGTGGGGGAGACATCATCAACACTACACTGTGTGGGGGAGACATCATCAACACTACACTGTGTGGGGGAGACATCATCAACACTACACTGTGTGGGGAGACATCATCAACACTACACTGTGTGGGGGAGACATCATCAACACTACACTGTGTGGGGGAGACATCATCAACACTACACTGTGTGGGGGAGACATCATCAACACTACACTGTGTGGGGGAGACACCATCAACACTACACTGTGTGGGGGAGACACCATCAACACTACACTGTGTGGGGGAGACACCATCAACACTACACTGTGTGGGGAGACACCATCAACACTACACTGTGTCCGGGAGACATCATCAACACTATACTGTGTGGGGGAGACATCATCAACACTACACTGTGTGGGGGAGACATCATCAACACTACACTGTGTGGGGGAGACACCATCAACACTACACTGTGTGGGGGAGACACCATCAACACTACACTGTGTGGGAGACACCATCAACACTACACTGTGTGGGGAGACACCATCAACACTACACTGTGTGGGTCAGACACCATCATCACTACACTGTGTGGGGAGACACCATCAACACTACACTGTGTGGGGAGACACCATCAACACTACACTGTGTGGGGAGACACCATCAACACTACACTGTGTGGGGAGACACCATCAACACTACACTGTGTGGGGAGACACCATAAACACTACACTGTGTGGGGAGACATAATCAACACTACACTGTGTAGGGGAGACATCAACACTACACTGTGTTGGGAGACACCATCAACATTACACTGTGTGGGGAGACACCATCAACACTACACTGTGTGGGGGAGACATTATTAACACTACACTGTGTGGGGAGACATCATCAACACTACACTGTATGGGGAGACACCATCAACACTGTACTGTGTGGGGGAGACACCATCAACACTACACTGTGTGGGGAGACACCATCAATACTACACTGTGTGGGGGAGATACCATCAACACTACACTGTGTGGGGAGACATCATCAACACTACACTGTGTGGGGGAGACATCATCAACACTACACTGTGTGGGGGAGACATCATCAACACTACACTGTGTGGGGGAGACATCATCAACACTACACTGTGTGGGGGAGACACCATCAACACTACACTGTGTGGGGGAGACACCATCAACACTACACTGTGTGGGGGAGACACCATCAACACTACACTGTGTGGGGAGACACCATCAACACTACACTGTGTGGGGGAGACATCATCAACACTACACTGTGTGGGGGAGACATCATCAACACTACACTCTGTGGGGGAGACATCATCAACACTACACTGTGTGGGGGAGACACCATCAACACTACACTGTGTGGGGGAGACACCATCAACACTACACTGTGTGGGAGACACCATCAACACTACACTGTGTGGGGAGACACCATCAACACTACACTGTGTGGGTCAGACACCATCATCACTACACTGTGTGGGGAGACACCATCAACACTACACTGTGTGGGGAGACACCATCAACACTACACTGTGTGGGGAGACACCATCAACACTACACTGTGTGGGGAGACACCATCAACACTACACTGTGTGGGGAGACACCATAAACACTACACTGTGTGGGGAGACATAATCAACACTACACTGTGTAGGGGAGACATCAACACTACACTGTGTTGGGAGACACCATCAACATTACACTGTGTGGGGAGACACCATCAACACTACACTGTGTGGGGGAGACATTATTAACACTACACTGTGTGGGGAGACATCATCAACACTACACTGTATGGGGAGACACCATCAACACTGTACTGTGTGGGGGAGACACCATCAACACTACACTGTGTGGGGAGACACCATCAATACTACACTGTGTGGGGGAGATACCATCAACACTACACTGTGTGGGGGAGACACCATCAATATTACACTGTGTAGGGGAGACACCATCAACACTACACTGTGTGGGGGAGACACCATCAATACTACACTGTGTGGGGGAGACATCATCAACACTACACTGTGTTGGAGAGACACCATTAATACTACACTGTGTGGGGAGACACCATCAATACTACACTGTGTGGGGGGAGACATCAACACTACACTGTGTGGTGGAAACACCATCAATACTGCACAGTGTGGGGGAGACATCAACACTACACTGTGTGAGGGAGACACCATCAACACTACACTGTGTGGGGGAGACATCATCAACACTACACTGTGTGGGGGAGACACCATCAACACTACACTGTGTGGGGAGACACCATTAACATTGCACTGTGTGGGGGAGACATCATCAACACTACACTGTGTGGGGGAAACACCATTAACACTACACTGTGTGGGGAGACACCATTAACACTACACTGTGTGGGGAAGACATCATCAACACTACACTGTGTGGGGGAGACACCATCAACACTACACTGTGTGGGGAGACACCATCAACACTACACTGTGTGGGGAAGACATCAGCACTACACTGTTTGGGGAGACATCATCAACACTACACTGTGTGGGGGAGACACCATCAACACTACACTGTGTGGGGGAAACACCATCAACACTACACTGTGGGGAGACACCATCAACACTACACTGTGTGGGGGAGACACCATCAACACTACACTGTGTGGGGAGACACCATCAATACTACACTGTGTGGGGGAGACACCATCAACACTACACTGTGTGGGGGAGACACCATCAATATTACACTGTGTAGGGGAGACACCATCAACACTACACTGTGTGGGGGAGACACCATCAATACTACACTGTGTGGGGGAGACATCATCAACACTACACTGTGTTGCAGAGACACCATCAATACTACACTGTGTGGGGAGACACCATCAATACTACACTGTGTGGGGGGAGACATCAACACTACACTGTGTGGGGGAAACACCATCAATACTGCACAGTGTGGGGGAGACATCAACACTACACTGTGTGGGGGAGACACCATCAACACTACACTGTGTGGGGGAGACATCATCAACACTACACTGTGTGGGGGAGACACCATCAACACTACACTGTGTGGGGAGACATCATCAACACTACACTGTGTGGGGGAAACACCATTAACACTACACTGTGTGGGGAGACACCATTAACACTACACTGTGTGGGGGAGACATCATCAACACTACACTGTGTGGGGGAGACACCATCAACACTACACTGTGTGGGGAGACACCATCAACACTACACTGTGTGGGGAAGACATCAGCACTACACTGTGTGGGGAGACATCATCAACACTACACTGTGTGGGGGAGACACCATCAACACTACACTGTGTGGGGGAAACACCATCAACACTACACTGTGGGGAGACACCATCAACAGTACACTGTGTGGGGGAGACACCATCAACACTACACTGTGTGGGGGAGACATCATCAACTCTACACTGTGTGGGGGAGACATCAACACTACACTGTGTGGGGGAGACACCATCAACACTACTCTGTGTGGGGGAGACACCATCAACACTACACTGTGTGGGGGAGACACCATCAACACTACGCTGTGTGGGGGAGACACCATCAGCACTACACTGTGTGGGGGAGACACCATCAACACTACACTGTGTGGGGAGACACCATCAACACAACACTGTGTGGGGGAGACACCATCAACACTACACTGTGTGGGGGAGAAATTATCAACACTACACTGTGTGGGGGAGACACCATCCACACTACACTGTGTGGAGGAGACACCATCAACACTACACTGTGTGAGGGAGACACCATCAACACTACACTGTGTGTGGGAGACATCATCAACACTACACTGTGTGGGGGAGACACCATCAACACTACTCTGTGTGGGGGAGACACCATCAACACTACACTGTGTGGGGGAGACACCATCAACACTACACTGTGTGTGGGAGACACCATCAACACTACACTGTGTGGGGGAGACATCATCAACACTACGCTGTGTGGGGTACACACCATCAACACTACACTGTGTGTGGGAGACACCATCAACACTACACTGTGTGGGGGAGACATCAACACTACGCTGTGTGGGGGAAACACCATCAACACTACACTGTGGGGAGACACCATCAACAGTACACTGTGTGGGGGAGACACCATCAACACTACACTGTGTGGGGGAGACATCATCAACTCTACACTGTGTGGGGGAGACATCAACACTACACTGTGTGGGGGAGACACCATCAACACTACTCTGTGTGGGGGAGACACCATCAACACTACACTGTGTGGGGGAGACACCATCAACACTACGCTGTGTGGGGGAGACACCATCAGCACTACACTGTGTGGGGGAGACACCATCAACACTACACTGTGTGGGGAGACACCATCAACACAACACTGTGTGGGGGAGACACCATCAACACTACACTGTGTGGGGGAGAAATTATCAACACTACACTGTGTGGGGGAGACACCATCAACACTACACTGTGTGGAGGAGACACCATCAACACTACACTGTGTGAGGGAGACACCATCAACACTACACTGTGTGGGGGAGACATCATCAACACTACACTGTGTGGGGGAGACACCATCAACACTACTCTGTGTGGGGGAGACACCATCAACACTACACTGTGTGGGGGAGACACCATCAACACTACGCTGTGTGGGGTACACACCATCAACACTACACTGTGTGTGGGAGACACCATCAACACTACACTGTGTGGGGGAGACATCATCAACACTACGCTGTGTGGGGGACACACCATCAACACTACACTGTGTGGGGGAGACATCATCAACACTACACTGTGTGGGGGAGACATCATCAACACTACGCTGTGTGGGGGACACACCATCAACACTACACTGTGTGGGGGAGACACCATCAACACTACACTGTGTGGGGGAGACATCATCAACACTACACTGTGTGGGGGAGACATCATCAACACTACGCTGTGTGGGGGACACACCATCAACACTACACTGTGTGGGGGAGACACCATCAACACTACACTGTGTGGGGGAGACACCATCAACACTACACTGTGGTGGAGACACCATTAACACTACATCACCCAGTGTTGTCTAGAAAGTACAACAAATCTCTGCATATAAACGACTGAAACACAATTTTCAACGAAGTGTTCACGTCCTTTTCGTAGCCGACATGAGGGACATGAGTTGAGCCAAGGACATGAACAGTGAGTAGCTATGAAGAGAAGTTGACGAGTCTAAGACTTATGTCAGGAGTCTTAGCGAAGACTCACCATGCACGACACTATACACAACACACGTCAGGCAACTCTTCGAGTACGCAGCACCAGTATGGAACCCTACACCTGAGGAAGTAGACGTTAAGAAGAAGGAGAGAGCTCAAAGGTTCGCAACGACAATAGAGCTAAGGTGTAGGAGATGTGGAAAGAATTTGAAGAAAATGAACCAGGCATTTGAGGAGGACCAGGGGAGACATGAGAGGGCTTGATAGAATGGACAAGGATAGGCTGTTTGAGAGGCGGGCAACGGGTACACGAGGGCGAAGGGTGGCCCGGTGACCCGGTGGCCTGGTCGCTAAAGCTCTCCCTTCACACACGGAGGGCACGGGTTCGATTCCCGGCGGGTGGAAACATTTCAACACGTTTCCTTACACCTGTTGTCCTGTTCACCTAGCAGCAAATAGGTACCTGGGTGTTAGTCGACTGGTGTGTGTCGTATCCTGGGGAAAAAGATTGAGGACCCCAATGGAAATAAGTTAGACAGTCCTCGATGACGCACTAACTTTCTCGGGTTATCCCGGGTGGCTAACCCTCCGGGGTTAAAAATCCGAACGAAATCTTGTCAGGAGGTATTTCTTCAGCCTCAGGGCGATCAGGAAATAGAATGACCTGGACGAAGAAGTGGTGGAGGCGGACTCCATACATAGAGAAGAGGCAGGGCCAGTGCCTGTGAATCGACCCCTGCAATCACAAATAGGCGAGTACACACATTATCTCTCTCTCTGTCTTTCTCTCTCTCACACACACACAGCAGCATACAGATGGTATGATCAGGAAAGGTACAGTGTCGACCTTCTCTGCCATTGTGTATCCTAGGAAGGAGGAAGAGGAGGAGAAGGAGGCAGAAGAGGAGGAGAAGGAAGGGGAAGAGGAGGAGGAGGGTTAAGAGGAGGAGAAGGAAGGGGAGGAGGGGGAAGATAAGAAGGAGGAAGAGGAGAAGGAAGGGGAAGAGGAGGAGGAGGGGGAAGAGGAAGCAAAGGAGGGGGAAGAGGAGGAGGAGGAGGGGGAAGAGGAAGCAAAGGAGCGGGAAGAGGAGGAGAAGGAGGGGGAAGAGGAAGCAAAAGAGGGGGAAGAGGAGGAGGGGGAAGAGGAAGCAAAGGAGGGGAAGAGGAGGAGGAGGGGGAAGAGGAAGCAAAGGAGGGGGAAGAGGAGGAGGAGGGGGAAGAGGAGGAGGAGGGGGAAGAGGAGGAGGAGGGGGAAGAGGCAATCTTGTTATATAGTGTTAAGTATATTGATCTCTAAGATGATACATCTTGTTACTCTCCTTCCTTTTCTCTCCCTCTTTTATCTTTCTCCCTATCTCTTCCACTCTTCTCTCTCCCTCTTTTATACTTTTCTTTCCCCTTTTCATCCTCCTTTATATTTCTTTTATCCTCCTCTCTCCCTTTCCATTCCTTATTTTCCCTCCCTTGTGTCTCGCCATTTCTTAATTTCTCTCTCTTCCTATGCCATTTTTCTCTTTCTCTCCCTCTCCCTCCCTCCCTATTCCTTACTCTCTTTCCATATGCCTATGTTTCCTCTCTCTCTTCCTCATCTCCCTCTCTGTACCACTCTCATTCTCCCTCTCCCTCCTTCTCTTAACTCAGGTTAACAAGGGTTTTGCTACATAAAGTAGGCTTGATACTCAGTACGTCAGTAGCATCCAGTCAGTGTTCAGTAAGGGCTGTATGTAGCGAGTATGTCTAATGTGAGAGGGTGTCCAGTATGTCTACTGTGAGAGGGTGTCCCAGTATGTCTACTGTGAGAGGGTGTCCCAGTATGTCTACTGTGAGTGTCCCAGTATGTCTACTGTGAGAGGGTGTCCCAGTATGTCTACTGTGAGAGGGTGTCCCAGTATGTCTACTGTGAGAGGGTGTCCCAGTATGTCTACAGCAACAAGGGGACACAGTAGGAAGTTGAAGACACAGATGAATCACAGGGATGTTAGGAAGTATTTCTTCAGTCACAGAGTAGTCAGGAAGCGGAATAGTTTGGGAATCGATGTAGTGGCGGCAGGATCCATACATAGCTTTAAGCAGAGGTATGATAAAGCTCATAGTTCAGGGAGATTGACCCAGTAGTGACCAGTAAAGAGGCGGGGCCAGGAGCTATGAATCGACCCCTGCAACCACAACTAGGTGAGTGCACACACACACCAACAACTGTCAATCATCCACCAACAACAATAATCTTGCTTCCAGCTTTCACACTGCTTGTCTATCTGTCAATTTATCTATCGTGCGACAGCGACATCGAACTGGTGTGCTGGGATACGTCTCATCCAGTGTGCACCTGTCTGCCAGCCTCACCTCTAGCACACACACACACACACACATATCTATCTATCTATCTGTATATATATATATATATATATATATATATATATATATATATATATATATATATATATATATATATATATATATATATATATATATATATGTATATATATATACATATATATATATATATATACATATATATATATGTATATACATATATACATATATATATATATACATATATATATATATACATATATATATATATGTATATATATACATATATATATATAATATATATATATATATATATATATATATATATGTATATATATATATATATATATATAATTATTCACTTGACACTTGGAGAAGGACTGAGGGGGATCCAAGAACAGCGCTAGCAACAGCATTCACAGCAGCAGCAACAATAGTCACAGCAGCAGCAACAATAGTCACAGCAGTAGCAACACCAGTCACAGCAGCAACGACAGCAGTCACTGCAGCAGCAGCAGCAGTCACAACAGCAGTAACAGCAGTCACAACAGCAGCAGCCCCAGCTGCTTTAACAGTAGTCATAGGAGGAGCAGCAGGAGGAACAGCAGCACTCGCAGCAGCGGCAACAGTAACAACAGTAAAACAGCAACAACAGTAAAAACAACAGTAGCAACAAAAGTAGAACAACAGTAACAACGGTAGCCTCAAAAATCGTGTAGTGGATCTTTTTTTCATGTCGTCCAATAAAGGTTGTAAAGGGACGCTCAGGTGAGCTTCCCTGGGAGCAGTGTGGGAGTGTGGGGGAGTGGGAGTGTGTGGGGGAGTGGGAGTGTGTGGGTGAGTGGGAGTGTGTGTGGGGGAGTGTGTGTGGGTGTGGGAGCGTGTGGGAGTCTCCCCTGGCGATTGTGTGAATGAGGAAGAATGAGGGAGAGAGGTAGGAAGAGGGCAGACCCATGGAGAAGCAAGGGTAATTGCTGAGAGCTAACAGAGAGAGAGAGAGAGAGAGAGAGAGAGAGAGAGAGAGAGAGATCAGGACTAACTTTAAAGCTTATTCCCTCTCTCTCTCTCTCCCCACATGAGGTGACAGAGTCAGAATACCAGCATGAGATCTACAAGTATGTTAGATGCCTGTGCAGGGAACACACATTATTATTATACAAGGGATCCATGGGTCGAGATGGATTGTACCTATTTCCGAAATAAGGAAGTTACAGAGTAAGTCTCCATAGTGATGTGCACTCACAGCCCTGAGTTAGCCACTCTCAGTTATGGAGATTGTGAGAAACCACGAAAGTGCTTGGAAGTTCACTATTTTTTTTTTTTTTTCGGATTGGTTGTTTTGTATAGTGATATCACCTGTTTACTGTGATCATATTGCATATATATCTATGTACTTATAAGTACACTGAAAAACAATTTAAAATTAACATTAATGTTTTTTAATTGATCATTAGGCCAAGAATGGGCAAAAATTCTCACGCAGGTGAGTATTATGTTTAGAGGTCATTTAAATCCCATTAGTGGAATGGGAGCGTAATGTGTGTGTGTGTATGTACTCACCTAACTGTGGTTGCAGGGGTCGAGTCACAGCTCGTGTGTGTGCGTGCGTGTGTGAAGAGGAAACCTGGAACTCTGGAAACCTGACACAATATATATATATATATATATATATATATATATATATATATATATATGTATATATATATATATATATATATATATATATATATATATATATATATATATATATATATATATATATATATATATATATACACTATATAATATATATATATATATATATATATATATATATATATATATATATATATATATATATATATATATAGATAGATATACAATAAATAAATTCTATAAGGATGAGAATTGCAAAACTGGCGGCTCCTCTGACGACAACACCGAGCAGTTGCTATGTTACATATTAGTTACAACTGATATGTACTCTGTAACACGGGTGTGTACTCTAAAGCACTGATATGTACTCTGTGACACTCATATGTACTCTATGGCACTAGTGTGTGCTCTATGACACTGGTACATACTCTGTATCACTGGTGTGCACTCTATGGCACTGGATTGTACTCTCTGACACTGATATGTACTCTATGACACTGGTATGTACTCTTTAACACTGGTATGTATTCTATAACACTGGTTTGTACTCTGTATTATAACTGGTTTGTACTCTGCTGTAACACTAATATGTACTACGTGTTATAACACTGGTATGTACTTTGTTATAACACTAGTATGTACTCCGTGTTATAACACTGGTATGTACTCCATGTTATAACACTGGTATATACTCTGTTATAACACTGGTATGTACTCTGTTAACACTGGTATGTACTCCGTGTTATAACACTGGTTTGTACTGTTATAACACTGGTATGTACTCTTTATTTTAACACAAGCGTATGTACTCTTCATTATAAAACATATGTATGTACTCTTTATTATAGCTCAAATGTATATACCCTTCGTTATAAAAGACTGGTATATGTACTGTGTGTTGTTGTCTGGCTCCCGGGAATATACTGGCAGTGTGGCCGTTCACTCCTTGACGACGTGTCAAGGAAATTCTAGCCTGAAAAACATATCCTAAAAGAAAGCTTCACTCTTCCTCCGGATACCCGGGATCAGTCCATTCAGCTCACTGCTGAGGGTGACGGAACAACCAGGGCGCCTGCAGGACACACACGGTGGACACTCAGGTTAGGTTAGGCGTTGCCTGACGCGGGTTGTAGTCGTTATGATGAGCCACGGCTGGAGCTTTCTGTTGAGCTCTGTTCACGGGCGAAATGTCTCAGTAAAATTATCCCCTGCAGTTGTCTTTTACTAAGAGGCTGACCACCCACCGAGGCTCAGGGATTGATTACCCCAAACTACCTTTCCACCTCAACGTCTCTCTCCCGAACTGTAATTCACGTCAATATTCGACTGGAGAAGACTGCAGAGCAGGCGTGGGTGTAGTGTAGAAGTACTGTACACTGTGGCTGTAGTGTACCAGTACTGTACACTGTGGGTGTAGTGTAGCAGTACTGTACACTGCGGGTGTAGTGCAGCAGTACTGTACACTGTGGATGTAGTGTACCGGTTGTTACGCAGAAAAGTTGGAATAGCTGGGGGCTAGAGCCTTGTCTAAGGGCAAAGGTAAAAGTTACACACATATCAGGCATAAACAGTCCACCCAGGGCTATCCCAGTCAAAACAAAGCGCTAAACCAGTATTTGTTACTTCAATGGGTTGGTTAACAGAGGGTTAGGCAAAAATCCTAGTTAGGAAAATATGTCTATTCAACATAACACTATATACACACTCGAGAAACACCTTCATCAAGCCTAGTCAGCGCCAGGCCGTCACTACTCGACTACCAACCCCATTTCTAATTTCCTCACTCATCCCACCGCACCCTGACCATGTCAGAGCCTAGGTGAGCATACAGGTAAGCCATAGAAGAGCCTATGGCTTGAGTTAGCTAAAAAAAAGGAGTACACAACTACAAACTTAGCTTAAATATACAGCATCTCCGACGCCAGCCTCCACGTGACTGCCCTAAGCCACCCTTACCCCGCGTACCCAAACACAGTTGGAAAATAAATACCTAGCAGGGTTTCTTTATAGATTAACCTACTTTACAGTGCCCCCAAAAGCACCTTATGAATTATAAAATTATGCTTTACAATTATAACATTCATACTATTATGACCCCCTTCTCTCCTGTATATACATTACAATGTATAACACCGGTACTGTACACTGTGGGTGTAGTGTACCGGTACTGTACACTGTGGGTAAGAACAAGCATCGTGAAGGCAGGTTCTTCTGGTCAGAACTAAGCATATAAATTTTACAAGCAGTTTCACACTGAGAGTCCATCAAACCTGGACGGATTCTGAAGCTAATGTGGCCCAGGCTCCTCCAACGTCAGTGTTATTACTCATAATGTTACCTTGAGATGTGGCCCAATGATGGGGCCACATCTTAGCCATCTCCAATAGTGAAGACACGTTTCTAATTAAATTCTGATCAATGAAACATGACTAATATATATATATATATATATATATATATATATATATATATATATATATATATATATATATATATATATATATATATATATATATATATATATATATATATATATATATATATATATATATATATATATATATATATATATATGTATATATTAGTCATGTGACTACTCACATTGATAATGTGAGTAGTCACGAATGCGCTTGGAATTTCTCTATTCTTTCACAGTCGTTGTTTTGCATATATATATATATATATATATATATATATATATATATATATATATATATATATATATATATATATATATATATATATATATATATGTATATATATGGGTGGTCATTAACCTATGTTACCCTTCAGTCCTATCCCAGAATGCCACCACTACAGTAACTTAACTTCCGGGGGTCAATAGGTGTAAGGAGACTTGTTCCTACGACTCTCCCCGGCCTACTGGGAATCAAGCCTGTGGATCTCTTCTATTGTGAGCCGAGTGCTCCCCCCAGTGAACTAGACGTAATTATCGTCCTTCAAGGAAGGTGGTGCTTGGAGTAATAATATTGATGTTGTTAGTGTCACTACAGTGTGTTGTGATCCTCTTCACTCATTACTAATTCATGGATTATCTAACATTCTCTTATTTCCCTTTTCTCGGTGTTCTCTCTACCTATCTTCCCTTCCCTTACCCTGCTTCACAGAACTGTGTGCTGGGGACGAATTAGAGAACCAAAATGGAAATGCGTCACACTGTTTGACTTGATTAGGTTATTCTTCTACGAATTTACATTGTGTACTATGTACTGTATGTACGTCTGGCACATGTGTGTACAGATTGTTCAGATTGTTTTTATCTCTAAAACCATTTTAAGCTTGTCCTAAGACTAACTTACTTTACCTTACTTGACCATAAATAAGGGGATTACTAATAGATCCTTTACTGCCTTCAAGAAAAAACTGGATAGCTTTCGTGGTTCGTAATTCTGGGACTGAGCCGGGGGGCGCTGACCCCTTGAACACTCTCCAGATAGGTAAACTTGAACTTCTAAACGCACGAACAACACACTCCGTCAACGTCTTGTTCCCCCGATTCTTTACTAAAATGTAAACAACGAATCCCTCTACTAGGTCTCATTCCCCGAGTCTCATATAAAAACGTAAACAATGAATCCGTCTTATCCTTCTTCTCCGGATCACTTTCAAAACCGTAAACAATGAATCTGTTATATCCTTGTTCCCTGGATCTCTTACAAAAACGTAAACAATTAATTCATCTACCAGGCTAATCCCCGGATCTACAACAACAACGTAAGCAATGAATCCGCCTACTTCTGCTCGTTCCCTCCTCAAGGGAAGTTCCCTGACGCTGGTGATGGGCTCTTGATCTAGGGAATTGGATCTGTGCTCCGGTTCCCTGAATTGAGCCTGAATACCTTCCATCCCCCCCCCACATGCGCTGTATAATCCTACGGGTTTAGCGCTCCCTCATGATTATAATTATATTCCTCCTCGTCCCTCGCATCTCTTACAAAAACGTAGACAGTGAATCCGTCTACTCAGAATATTACGATCCGGTTATTTGCCCCGCCAGGATGCCCTAAGATTAACTAAATTCTCCGCTTCCTCCCATCTCCCTTCTCGTTTCCTCCCATTTCTCGCTTCCTCTAACCAGTTTTTTCCCTCTTGCTCTTCCCTCCCGTGTCTCCCTCTTCCCCCCTCCTTCCCTCTCACTCCCTCTCCCGCTCCCTCTCTCCCCAGCTCTTAACAAGATTAAGTTGCTCAGATATGGAGAATAAATTACTGGTCGATCGCGGCACTCCCACCGTTCCCAGTGCCTCTGAAACCCAAGAAAATCTCCATAATGGCGGAGACGTCTTCCTTAAACTCATGAAAGGAAATGTGGCAATAAAGACGATATTAGCTTGTGTCAGGCCGCCGCTGATGCTGCTGCTGCTGTTAGCTGGGCACTTGATGCTTCTCTGTGGCACTCTGTCTCCCGTGGCACCCTGTCCCCCATGATACTCTGTCTCCCGTTACACTCTATCCCCCGTGACACTCTGTTCCCCGTGATACTATGTCCCCGTGACACTATGTCCCCGTGGCACTATGTCCCTGTGGTACTCTGTCCCTCATGGAACCCTGTCCCCCGTGGCACATGTACCCACCTGAACCACTGCCTGTACCACCACCTGTCCCACTACCTGTCCCACCACCTGTCCCACCACCTGTACCACCACCTGTACCACCACCTGTACCACCACCTGTACCACCACCTGTACCACCACCTGTCCCACTACCTGTCCCACCACCTGTTCCACCACCTGTCCCACCGCCTGTCCCACCACCTGTCCCACCACCTGTCCCACCACCTGTCCCACCACCTGTACCACCACCTGTACCACCACCTGTACCACCACCTGTACCACCACCTGTACCATCACCTGTATCACCACCTGTCCCACCACCTGTACCACCACCTGTACCACCACCTGTACCACCACCTGTACCACCACCTGTACCACCACCTGTACCACCACCTGTACCACCACCTGTACCACCACCTGTACCATCACCTGTATCACCACCTGTCCCACCACCTGTACCACCACCTGTACCACCACCTGTACCACCACCTGTACCACCACCTGTACCACCACCTGTACCACCACCTGTACCATCACCTGTATCACCACCTGTCCCACCACCTGTACCACCACCTGTACCACCACCTGTACCATCACCTGTATCACCACCTGTCCCACCACCTGTACCACCACCTGTACCACCACCTGTACCACCACCTGTACCACCACCTGTACCACCACCTGTCCCACCACCTGTACCACCACCTGTACCACCACCTGTACCACCACCTGTACCACCACCTGTACCACCACCTGTACCATCACCTGTATCACCACCTGTCCCACCACCTGTACCACCACCTGTACCACCACCTGTACCACCACCTGTACCACCACCTGTACCACCACCTGTACCACCACCTGTACCATCACCTGTATCACCACCTGTCCCACCACCTGTACCACCACCTGTACCACCACCTGTACCATCACCTGTATCACCACCTGTCCCACCACCTGTACCACCACCTGTACCACCACCTGTACCACCACCTGTACCACCACCTGTACCACCACCTGTCCCACCACCTGTACCACCACCTGTACCACCACCTGTACCACCACCTGTACCACCACCTGTACCACCACCTGTACCACCACCTGTACCACCACCTGTACCACCACCTGTACCACCACCTGTACCACCACCTGTACCACCACCTGTACCACCACCTGTACCACCACCTGTACCACCACCTGTACCAGCTGTATTGCTTATGAAAGACATTCATAAACAATGTGAGATAAAATCCTGTAATTACGATTTACAATGTGTATACAGTAGTTTCCTTTAGCACGATATCCAGGGCAGGATAGCGTCCCTACCACGATATCCAGGGCAGGATAGCCCCCCTACCACGATATCCAGGAGAGGATAGCGTCCATTACCACGATATCCAGGGGAGGATAGCGTCCCTACCACGATATCCAGGGCAGGATAGCCCCCCTACCACGATATCCAGGAGAGGATAGCGTCCATTACCACGATATCCAGGGGAGGATAGCGTCCCTACCACGATGTCCAGGGCAGGATAGCCTCCCTACCACGATATCCAGGAGAGGATAGCGTCCATTACCACGATATCCAGGGGAGGATAGCGTCCCTACCACGATATCCAGGGCAGGATAGCCCCCCTACCACGATATCCAGGAGAGGATAGCGTCCATTACCACGATATCCAGGGGAGGATAGCGTCCCTACCACGATGTCCAGGGCAGGATAGCCTCCCTACCACGATATCCAGGAGAGGATAGCGTCCATTACCACGATATCTAGGGCAAGATAGCGTCCATTTATAAATATAGAATTCAAAGAGCAATTAGAGCAAATATTTAGAAGTTGCTTTCAATACGCTTTCCTAAAAAAAACCGTGGGGTTTACCGCTTTCTTTGATTATAATAATAATCTAAAAAAAACTGTTTTGAAAACACATTTTAAAAAATTCTAATGAGGTTCTAAAAGGTCTCTAAAATATCTTTAAAAAAAGATTCTGGAATGGGTTCTAAAAGGTTTCTAAAAGTTTCTAAAATGGTCTCTTAAAAAACTTCTGAAAAGGTATATAAAAAGTTTTCTAAATGGTTTCCAAAAGCTTTCTAATTTGTTTCTACAACTTTCTAATTGGTTTCTAAAAACTTTTTAATTGTTTTCTAAAAACTTTCTAATTGATATCAAAAAGCTTTCTAATTGGTTTCTAAAAACTTTCTAATTGGTTTCTAAAACATTCTAATTGGTTTCTAAAAACTTTCTTATTGGTGTCTAAAAACTTTCTAATAGGTTTCTAAAAGTTTTCTAATTGGTTTTTAAAAACTTTCTAATAGGTTTCTAAAAACTTTCTAATTGGTTTCTAAAAACTTTCTAATTGGTGTCTAAAAACTTTCTAATTGGTGTCTAAAAACTTTCTAATTGGTGTCTAAAAACTTTCTAATTGGCTTCTAAAAACTTTCTAAACAATTTTAAACAAAACTTCCTAAACTGATAAAACACTTTCTAAGTGGTTTTTAAAATATAGAAAAGAAAATCGCACAATAAAAAGGCCAATAAAAGGCGTGGAAGAAGAGAGGAAATAATTCTCAACACTTCCAGCCTAATTCCAGAATTATTACAAACTGATAAATTATTTAACCTAAACTGGCACACCTGGCACTGTACCAGCAGTGACACACCTGGCACTGCACCAGCAGTGACACACTTGGTGCTGCACCAGCAGTGACACACTTGGCACTGTACCAGCAGTGACACACTTGGTACTGTACCAGCAGTGACACACTTGGCACTGCACCAGTAGTGACACACTTGGTACTGCACCAGCAGTGACACACTTGGCACTGCACCAGCAGTGACACACTTGGTGCTGTACCAGCAGTGACACACTTGGCACTGCACCAGCAGTGAAACACTTGGTACTGCACCAGCAGTGACACACTTGGCACTGCACCAGCAATGGCACACTTGGCACTGTACCAGCAGTGACACACTTGGTACTGTACCAGCAGTGATACACTTGGCACTGCACCAGTAGTGACACACTTGGTACTGCACCAGCAGTGACACACTTGGTACTGTACCAGCAGTGACACACCTGGCACTGCACCATCAGTGACACACCTGGCACTACACCAGAAGTGACACACTAGGCACTGCACCAACAGTGACACACTTGGTACTGCACCAGCAGTGGCACACTTGGTACTGTACCAGCAGTGACACACTTGGTACTGTACCAGCAGTGACACACTTGGTACTGCACCAGCAGTGACACATAAGGCACTGCACCAGCAGTGACACACCTGGCACTACACCAGAAGTGACACACTTGGCTCTGTACCATCAGTGGCACACCTGGCACTGTACCAGCAGTGACACACTTGGTACTGTACCAGCAGTGATGTACCTGGCACTGTATCAGTAGTGACACACTTGGTACTGTACCAGCAGTGACACACTTGGTACTGTACCAGCAGTGACACACTTGGTACTGCACCAGCAGTGACACATAAGGCACTGCACCAGCAGTGACACACCTGGCACTACACCAGAAGTGACACACTTGGCACTGTACCATCAGTGGCACACCTGGCACTGTACCAGCAGTGACACACTTGGTACTGTACCAGCAGTGATGTACCAGGCACTGTACCATCAGTGACACACTTGGTACTATACCAGCAGTGACACACTTGAGACTGTAACAACAATGACACACTTGCCACTGTACCAGCAGTGACACACCTGGCACTGTACTAAAAGTGACACACCTGGCACTGTACCAGCAGTGACACACTTGGTACTGTACCAGCAGTGATGTACCAGGCACTGTACCATCAGTGACACACTTGGTACTATACCAGCAGTGACACACTTGGGACTGTAACAGCAATGACACACTTGCCACTGTACCAGCAGTGACACACCTGGCACTGTACAAACAGTGACACCTGGCACTGCACCAGCAGTGACACACCTGGCACTGTACCAGCAGTGACACACCTGGTACTGTACCAGCAGTGACACATCTGGCACTGTACCAGCAGTGATACACCTGGCACTGTAGCAGCAGTGACACACCTTGCACTGTACTCGCAGTGCCATCAACCTGCCTGGCATTGTACCAGCAGTGCCACCCACCTGTCTGCCTGGCACCCACCAGCAGTGCAACCGACCTGCAGTGCCACCCACGTACAGTGCCATCCACCTGACACCTACCCGCCATCAGTGCCACCCACCTGCCACCCACTTGCCACCCACCACCCACTTGCCACCCACCACACTTGCCACCCACCACCCACTTGCCACCCACCACACACTTGCCACCCACCACCCACTTGCTACCCACCACCCACTTGCCACCCACCACACTTGCCACCCACCACCCACTTGCCACCCACCACCCACTTGCCACCCACCACACCTGCCACCCACCACACACTTGCCACCCACCAACCACTTGCTACCCACCACCCACTTGCCACCCACCACACTTGCTACCCACCACACACTTGCCACCCACCACCCACTTGCCACCCACCACACTTGCCACCCACCACACTTGCCACCCATCACCCACTTGCCACCCACCACCCACTTGCCACCCCCACACCTGCCACCCACCACACACTTGCCACCCACCACCCACTTGCTACCCACCACCCACTTGCCACCCACCACACTTGCTACCCACCACACACTTGCCACCCACCACCCACTTGCCACCCACCACACTTGCCACCCACCACCCACTTGCCACCCACCACACACTTGCCACCCACCACCCACTTGCTACCCACCACCCACTTTCCACCCACCACACACTTGCCACTCACCACACACTTGCCACCCACCACCCACTTGCCACCCACCACCCACTTGCCACCCACCACACACTTGCCACCCACCACACACTTGCCACCCACCACCCACTTGGCACCCACCACACTTGCCACCCACCCCCCACTTGCCACCCACCACTCACTTGCCGCTCACCACACACTTGCCGCCCACCACACGCTTGCCACCCACCACCCGCTTGCCACCCACCACCCACTTGCCACCCACCACACACTTGCCACCCACCACCCACTTGCCACCCACCATCCACTTGCCACCCACCACCCACTTCCCACCCACCACCCACTTGCCACCCACCATCCACTTGCCACCCACCACCCACTTGCCACCCACCACACACTTGCCACCCACCACCCACTTGCCACCCACCACCCACTTGCCACCCACCACACACTTGCCACCCACAACCCACTTGCCATCCACCACACACTTGCCACCCACCACACACTTGCCACCCACCACTCACTTGCCACGCACCACCCACTTGCCACGCACCACACACTTGCCACCCACCACCCACTTGCCACCCACCACACACTTGCCACCCACCACACACTTGCCACCCACCACCCACTTGCCACCCACCACCCACGTGCCACACACCACACACTTGCCACCCACCACACACTTGCCACCCACCACCCACTTGCCACCCACCACCCACTTGCCACCCACCACACACTTGCCACCCACCACCCACTTGCCACCCACCACACACTTGCCACCCACCACACACTTGCCACCCACCACTCACTTGCCACTCACCACACACTTGCCACCCACCACACACTTGCCACCCACCACCCACTTGCCACCCACCACCCACTTGCCACCCACCACACACTTGCCACCCACCACCCACTTGCCACCCACCACCCACTTGCCACCCACCACACACTTGCCACCCACCACACACTTGCCACCCACCACCCACTTGCCACCCACCACCCACTTGCCACCCACCACACACTTGCCACCCACCACCCACTTGCCACCCACCACACACTTGCCACCCACCACACACTTGCCACCCACCACCTACTTGCCACCCACCACACACTTGCCACCCACCACACACTTGCCACCCACCACACACTTGCCACCCACCACCCACTTGCCACCCACCACCCACTTGCCACCCACCACCCACTTGCCACCCACCACACACTTGCCACCCACCACCCACTTGCTACCCACCACCCACTTGCCACCCACCACACTTGCTACCCACCACACACTTGCCACCCACCACCCACTTGCCACCCACCACACTTGCCACCCACCACCCACTTGCCACCCACCACACACTTGGCACCCACCACCCACTTGCTACCCACCACCCACTTGCCACCCACCACACTTGCCACCCACCACCCACTTGCCACCCACCACCCACTTGCCACCCACCACCCACTTGCCACCCACCACACATGCCACCCACCACTCACTTGCCACCCACCACACTTGCCACCCACCACCCACTTGCCACCCACCACACACTTGCCACCCACCACACACTTGCCACCCACCACCCACTTGGCACCCACCACACTTGCCACCCACCCCCCACTTGCCACCCACCACTCACTTGCCGCTCACCACACACTTGCCGCCCACCACACGCTTGCCACCCACCACCCACTTGCCACCCACCACCCACTTGCCACCCACCACACACTTGCCACCCACCACCCACTTGCCACCCACCACCCACTTGCCACCCACCACCCACTTCCCACCCACCACCCACTTGCCACCCACCATCCACTTGCCACCCACCACCCACTTGCCACCCACCACACACTTGCCACCCACCACCCACTTGCCACCCACCACCCACTTGCCACCCACCACACACTTGCCACCCACCACCCACTTGCCATCCACCACACACTTGCCACCCACCACACACTTGCCACCCACCACTCACTTGCCACTCACCACACACTTGCCACCCACCACACACTTGCCACCCACCACCCACTTGCCACCCACCACACACTTGCCACCCACCACACACTTGCCACCCACCACCCACTTGCCACCCACCACCCACTTGCCACTCACCACACACTTGCCACCCACCACACACTTGCCACCCACCACCCACTTGCCACCCACCACCCACTTGCCACCCACCACACACTTGCCACCCACCACCCACTTGCCACCCACCACACACTTGCCACCCACCACACACTTGCCACCCACCACTCACTTGCCACTCACCACACACTTGCCACCCACCACACACTTGCCACCCACCACCCACTTGCCACCCACCACCCACTTGCCACCCACTACACACTTGCCACCCACCACACACTTGCCACCACCACCCACTTGCCACCCACCACCCACTTGCCACCCACCACACACTTGCCACTCACCACACACTTGCCACCCACCACCCACTTGCCACCCACCACCCACTTGCCACCCACCACACACTTGCCACCCACCACCCACTTGCCACCCACCACACACTTGCCACCCACCACACACTTGCCACCCACCACCTACTTGCCACCCACCACACACTTGCCACCCACCACACACTTGCCACCCACCACACACTTGCCACCCACCACCCACTTGCCACCCACCACCCACTTGCCACCCACCACCCACTTGCCACCCACCACACACTTGCCACCCACTGCACACTTGCCACCCACCACACACTTGCCACCCACCACCCACTTGGTACCCACCACACTTGCCACCCACCACCCACTTGCCACCCACCATCCACTTGCCACCCACCACACACTTGCCACCCACCACCCACTTGGTACCCACCACACTTGCCACCCACCACCCACTTGCCACCCACCACACACTTGCCACCCACCACCCACTTGCCACCCACCACACACTTGCCACCCACCACCCACTTGCCACCCACCACCCACTTGGTACCCACCACCCACTTGCCACCCACCACCCACACAAATAAAGGTTACCACATTATGAAATGATTAAATCTGATTAGACGCTTGAAGGGAAGGTAGGGAGGGAGGGAGGGAGGGAGGGAGGGAGGGAGGGAGGTAGATAGGTAGGTTGGGAGGTAGATGGGTAGGTAGGTTGTGGTAGGTAGGTAGGTAGATAGGGAGGGAGGTAGGTAAGGAGGGAGGGAGGTAGGTAGGTAGGGAGGGAGGTAGGTAGGTATGGAGGGAGGTAGGTAGGGAGAAAGGGAGGTTGGTAGGTAGGGAGGTTGGTAGGTAGGGAGGGAGGTAGGTAGGGAGGGGGGAGGTAGGTAGGAAGAGAGGTAGGTAGGTAAGGAGGGAGGGAGGTAGGTAGGGAGGGAGATAGGTTCGGAGGGAGGGAGGTAGGTAGGGAGGGAGGTAGGAAGGGAGGAAGGGAGGTAGGGAGGGATTTAGGTAGGTAGGTAGGTTGGGAGGTAGGTAGGTAGGTAGGTTGGGGGTAGGTAGGTAGGGACGGAGGTAGGGACGGAGGTAGGGACGGAGGTAGGAAAGGGAGGGAGGGAGGGAGGGAGGGAGGTAGATAGATAGGTTGGGAGGTAGATGGGTAGGTAGGTTGTGGTAGGTAGGTAGGGAGGGAGGTAGGTAAGGAGGGAGGGAGGTAGGTAGATAGGGAGGGAGGTAGGTAGGGAGAAAGGGAGGTTGGTAGGTAGGGAGGTTGGTAGGTAGGGAGGGAGGTAGGTTGGGAGGGGGGAGGTAGGTAGGAAGAGAGGTAGGTAGGTAAGGAGGGAGGGAGGTAGGTAGGGAGGGAGATAGGTTCGGAGGGAGGGAGGTAGGTAGGGAGGGAGATAGGTAGGGAGGAAGGGAGGTAGGGAGGGATTTAGGTAGGTAGGTAGGTAGGTAGGTAGGTAGGTAGGTAGGTTGGGAGGTAGGTAGGTAGGTAGGTTGGGGGGTATGTAGGTAGGGAAGGAGGTAGGTGGGTAGGTAGGGAGGGAGGTAGGAAAGGGAGGGAAGGAGGTAGGTAGGTAGGTAGGTAGAGAGGTAGGGAGGAAGGGAGGGAGGAAGGTAGGGAGGGAGAGAGGTAGGTAGGTAGGGAGGGAGGTAGGGAGAAAGGTAGGGAGGGAGGTAGGGAGGAAGGGAGGTAGGTAGGGAGAGATGTTGGTAGGGAGGGAGGTAGGCAGGGAGGGAGGGGGAGAGGTAGGAGGTAGGTAGGTATGGAGGGAGGTAGCTAGGGAGGGAGGGAGGTAGGTAGAAAGGTAGGGAGGGAGGTAGGTAGGGAGGTAGGGAGGTAGATTGTTAGGGAGGTAGGGAGGGTGGTAGGAAGGTACGGAGGGAGGTAAGTATGGAGGGAGATAGGTAGGGAGGTAGGGAGGGAGGGAGGTAGGTAGAGAGGGAGGGAGGTAGGTAGGGAGGGAGGTAGGTAGGGAGGTAGGGAGGGAGGTAGGTAGGGAGGTAGGGAGGTAGGTTGTTAGGGAGGAAGGGAGGTAGGGAGGGTGGTAGGAAGGTACGGAGGGAGGTAAGTATGGAGGGAGGGAGGGAGGTAGGGAGGGAGCGAGGTAGGTAGGGAGGTAGGGAGGTAGGTAGGTAGGGAGGTAGGGAGGGAGGTAGGTAGGGAGGTAGGGAGGTAGGTTGTTAGGGAGGTAGGGAGGTCGGGAGGGTGGTAGGAAGGTACGGAGGGAGGTAAGTATGGAGGGAGGGAGGGAGGAAGGGAGGGAGAGAGGTAGGTAGAGAGGGAGGGAGGTAGGTAGGTAGGGAGGTAGGGAGGGAGGTAGGTAGGGAGGTAGGGAGGTAGGTTGTTAGGGAGGAAGGGAGGTAGGGAGGGTGGTAGGAAGGTACGGAGAGAGGTAAGTATGGAGGGAGGGAGGGAGGTAGGGAGGGAGAGAGGTAGGTAGAGAGGGAGGGAGGTAGGTAGGTAGGGAGGTAGGGAGGGAGGTAGGTAGGGAGGTAGGGAGGTAGGTTGTTAGGGAGGTAGGGAGGTCGGGAGGGTGGTAGGAAGGTACGGAGAGAGGTAAGTATGGAGGGAGGGAGGGAGGTAGGGAGGGAGGGAGGTAGGTAGAGAGGGAGGGAGGTAGGTAGGGAGGGATAGGTGGGAGGTAGGGAGGGAGGTAGGGAGGGAGGTAGGTAGGGAGGTAGGTTGTTAGGGAGGTAGGGAGGGTGGTAGGAAGGTACGGAGGGAGGTAAGTATGGAGGGAGGGAGGGAGGTAGGGTGGGAGGGAGGTAGGTAGAGAGGGAGGGAGGTAGGTAGGGAGGGAGATAGGTAGGGAGGTAGGGAGGGAGGGAGGGAGGGAGGTAGGTAGGGAGGTAGGGAGGTAGCTTGTTAGGGAGGTAGGGAGGGTGGTAGGAAGGTACGGAGGGAGGTATAAGTATGGAGGGAGGGAGGGAAGTAAATAGGGAGGGAGGTAGGGAGGGAGGTAGGCAGGGAGGGAGGGAGGGAGGTAGGGAGGGAGGGAGGGAGGTAGGGAGGGAGGTAGGGAGGGAGTTAGGGAGGGAGGTAAGGAGAGAGGTGGGTGATATCCCTCTCTGAGACTAATGAAATGCTTTTGATACGAGAAACCTGATCAACCTCCCCGGCGGGTCTAGCGCGTCACCCTGGGGGGGGGGGGGAAGAGAGAATTCGATCCCCTACCTGCAAGATCCTCTATAGAGATTTAAATCTCCCTTAACCTGATTAATATACCTTTTTAATACTTTTGACGAGTAAGACATAAATTTTTATTTAACCGACGACAGAAATATTTCCCAGGTTCGGATATTGCAACAAGTCGGTTAAGTAAGACATTTAAATGTATGAAATTTTAAAGTCAGGGAGAGAGTCTGCTTATTAAGTCTTTAATTAGTTTCTTCTGTGATTTTCATATTTTAAGAGTCGAACACTTTGTTATGAGAGTCGAACTCTTTGTTATGAGAGTCGAACTCTTTGTTATGAGAGTCGAACTCTTTGTTATGAGAGTCGAACTCTTTGTTATGAGAGTCGAACTCTTTGTTATGAGAGTCGAACTCTTTGTTATGAGAGTCGAACTCTTTGTTATGAGAGTCGAACTCTTTGTTATGAGAGTCGAACTCTTTGTTATAAGAGTCGAACTCTTTGTTATGAGAGTCGAACTCTTTGTTATGAGAGTCGAACTCTTTGTTATAAGAGTCGAACTCTTTGTTATGAGAGTCGAACTCTTTGTTATGAGAGTCGAACTCTTTGTTATGAGAGTCGAACTCTTTGTTATGAGAGTCGAACTCTTTGTTATGAGAGTCGAACTCTTTGTTATGAGAGTCGAACTCTTTGTTATAAGAGTCGAACTCTTTGTTATGAGAGTCGAACTCTTTGTTATAAGAGTCGAACTCTTTGTTATGAGAGTCGAACTCTTTGTTATGAGAGTCGAACTCTTTGTTATAAGAGTCGAACTCTTTGTTATGAGAGTCGAACTCTTTGTTATGAGAGTCGAACTCTTTGTTATAAGAGTCGAACTCTTTGTTATAAGAGTCGAACTCTTTGTTATGAGAGTCGAACTCTTTGTTATAAGAGTCGAACTCTTTGTTATGAGAGTCGAGCTCTTTGTTATGAGAGTCGAACTCTTTGTTATGAGAGTCGAACTCTTTGTTATGAGAGTCGAACTCTTTGTTATGAGAGTCGAACTCTTTGTTATGAGAGTCGAGCTCTTTGTTATGAGAGTCGAACTCTTTGTTATGAGAGTCGAGCTCTTTGTTATGAGAGTCGAACTCTTTGTTATAAGAGTCGAACTCTTTGTTATGAGAGTCGAACTCTTTGTTATGAGAGTCGAACTCTTTGTTATAAGAGTCGAACTCTTTGTTATGAGATTCGAACTCTTTGTTATGAGAGTCGAACTCTTTGTTATAAGAGTCGAACTCTTTGTTATAAGAGTCGAACTCTTTGTTATGAGAGTCGAACTCTTTGTTATGAGAGTCGAGCTCTTTGTTATGAGAGTCGAACTCTTTGTTATGAGAGTCGAACTCTTTGTTATGAGAGTCGAACTCTTTGTTATGAGAGTCGAACTCTTTGTTATGAGAGTCGAGCTCTTTGTTATGAGAGTCGAACTCTTTGTTATGAGAGTCGAACTCTTTGTTATGAGAGTCGAACTCTTTGTTATGAGAGTCGAACTCTTTGTTATAAGAGTCGAACTCTTTGTTATGAGAGTCGAACTCTTTGTTATGAGAATCGAACTCTTTGTTATGAGAGTCGAACTCTTTGTTATGAGAGTCGAGCTCTTTGTTATGAGAGTCGAACTCTTTGTTATAAGAGTCGAACTCTTTGTTATGAGAGTCGAACTCTTTGTTATGAGAGTCGAACTCTTTGTTATAAGAGTCGAACTCTTTGTTATGAGAGTCGAACTCTTTGTTATGAGAGTCGAACTCTTTGTTATAAGAGTCAAACTCTTTGTTATAAACGTCGAACTCTTTGTTATAAGAGTCGAACTCTTTGTTATGAGAGTCGAACTCTTTGTTATGAGAGTCGAACTCTTTGTTATAAGAGTCGAACTCTTTGTTATGAGAGTCGAACTCTTTGTTATGAGAGTCGAACTCTTTGTTATAAGAGTCGAACTCTTTGTTATGAGAGTCGAGCTCTTTGTTATGAGAGTCGAGCTCTTTGTTATGAGAGTCGAACTCTTTGTTATGAGAGTCGAACTCTTTGTTATGAGAGTCGAGCTCTTTGTTATGAGAGTCGAACTCTTTGTTATGAGAGTCGAACTCTTTGTTATGAGAGTCGAACTCTTTGTTATGAGAGTCGAACTCTTTGTTATAAGAGTCGAACTCTTTGTTATGAGAGTCGAACTCTTTGTTATAAGAGTCGAACTCTTTGTTATGAGAGTCGAACTCTTTGTTATGAGAGTCGAACTCTTTGTTATGAGAGTCGAACTCTTTGTTATGAGAGTCGAACTCTTTGTTATGAGAGTCGAACTCTTTGTTATAAGAGTCGAACTCTTTGTTATGAGAGTCGAACTCTTTGTTATGAGAGTCGAACTCTTTGTTATGAGAGTCGAACTCTTTGTTATGAGAGTTGAGCTCTTTGTTATGAGAGTCGAACTCTTTGTTATAAGAGTCGAACTCTTTGTTATGAGAGTCGAACTCTTTGTTATGAGAGTCGAACTCTTTGTTATAAGAGTCGAACTCTTTGTTATGAGAGTCGAACTCTTTGTTATGAGAGTCGAACTCTTTGTTATAAGAGTCGAACTCTTTGTTATAAACGACGAACTCTTTGTTATAAGAGTCGAACTCTTTGTTATGAGAGTCGAACTCTTTGTTATGAGAGTCGAACTCTTTGTTATGAGAGTCGAACTCTTTGTTATGAGAGTCGAACTCTTTGTTATGAGAGTCGAGCTCTTTGTTATGAGAGTCGAACTCTTTGTTATGAGAGTCGAACTCTTTGTTATGAGAGTCGAACTCTTTGTTATGAGAGTCGAACTCTTTGTTATAAGAGTCGAACTCTTTGTTATGAGAGTCGAACTCTTTGTTATGAGAATCGAACTCTTTGTTATGAGAGTCGAACTCTTTGTTATGAGAGTCGAGCTCTTTGTTATGAGAGTCGAACTCTTTGTTATAAGAGTCGAACTCTTTGTTATGAGAGTCGAACTCTTTGTTATGAGAGTCGAACTCTTTGTTATAAGAGTCGAACTCTTTGTTATGAGAGTCGAACTCTTTGTTATGAGAGTCGAACTCTTTGTTATAAGAGTCAAACTCTTTGTTATAAACGTCGAACTCTTTGTTATAAGAGTCGAACTCTTTGTTATGAGAGTCGAACTCTTTGTTATGAGAGTCGAACTCTTTGTTATAAGAGTCGAACTCTTTGTTATGAGAGTCGAACTCTTTGTTATGAGAGTCGAACTCTTTGTTATAAGAGTCGAACTCTTTGTTATGAGAGTCGAGCTCTTTGTTATGAGAGTCGAGCTCTTTGTTATGAGAGTCGAACTCTTTGTTATGAGAGTCGAACTCTTTGTTATGAGAGTCGAGCTCTTTGTTATGAGAGTCGAACTCTTTGTTATGAGAGTCGAACTCTTTGTTATGAGAGTCGAACTCTTTGTTATGAGAGTCGAACTCTTTGTTATAAGAGTCGAACTCTTTGTTATGAGAGTCGAACTCTTTGTTATAAGAGTCGAACTCTTTGTTATGAGAGTCGAACTCTTTGTTATGAGAGTCGAACTCTTTGTTATGAGAGTCGAACTCTTTGTTATGAGAGTCGAACTCTTTGTTATGAGAGTCGAACTCTTTGTTATAAGAGTCGAACTCTTTGTTATGAGAGTCGAACTCTTTGTTATGAGAGTCGAACTCTTTGTTATGAGAGTCGAACTCTTTGTTATGAGAGTTGAGCTCTTTGTTATGAGAGTCGAACTCTTTGTTATAAGAGTCGAACTCTTTGTTATGAGAGTCGAACTCTTTGTTATGAGAGTCGAACTCTTTGTTATAAGAGTCGAACTCTTTGTTATGAGAGTCGAACTCTTTGTTATGAGAGTCGAACTCTTTGTTATAAGAGTCGAACTCTTTGTTATAAACGACGAACTCTTTGTTATAAGAGTCGAACTCTTTGTTATGAGAGTCGAACTCTTTGTTATGAGAGTCGAACTCTTTGTTATAAGAGTCGAACTCTTTGTTATGAGAGTCGAACTCTTTGTTATGAGAGTCGAACTCTTTGTTATAAGAGTCGAACTCTTTGTTATGAGAGTCGAGCTCTTTGTTATGAGAGTCGAGCTCTTTGTTATGAGAGTCGAACTCTTTGTTATGAGAGTCGAACTCTTTGTTATGAGAGTCGAGCTCTTTGTTATGAGAGTCGAACTCTTTGTTATGAGAGTCGAACTCTTTGTTATGAGAGTCGAACTCTTTGTTATGAGAGTCGAACTCTTTGTTATAAGAGTCGAACTCTTTGTTATGAGAGTCGAACTCTTTGTTATAAGAGTCGAACTCTTTGTTATGAGAGTCGAACTCTTTGTTATGAGAGTCGAACTCTTTGTTATGAGAGTCGAACTCTTTGTTATGAGAGTCGAACTCTTTGTTATGAGAGTCGAGCTCTTTGTTATGAGAGTCGAACTCTTTGTTATAAGAGTCGAACTCTTTGTTATGAGAGTCGAACTCTTTGTTATGAGAGTCGAACTCTTTGTTATAAGAGTCGAACTCTTTGTTATGAGAGTCGAACTCTTTGTTATAAGAGTCGAACTCTTTGTTATAAGAGTCGAACTCTTTGTTATAAGAGTTGAACTCTTTGTTATGAGAGTCGAACTCTTTGTTATGAGAGTCGAACTCTTTGTTATAAGAGTCGAACTCTTTGTTATAAGAGTCGAACTCTTTGTTATAAGAGTCGAACTCTTTGTTATAAGAGTCGAACTCTTTGTTATGAGAGTCGAACTCTTTGTTATGAGAGTCGAACTCTTTGTTATAAGAGTCGAACTCTTTGTTATGAGAGTCGAACTCTTTGTTATAAGAGTCGAACTCTTTGTTATGAGAGTCGAACTCTTTGTTATGAGAGTCGAACTCTTTGTTATGAGAGTCGAACTCTTTGTTATGAGAGCCGAACGCTTTGTTTTAAGAGCCGAACTCCTTATTTTAGTTGTCTAACTCTTTCTTATAAAGAGATTCAATTCCTTAACACACGGATCAGAATGTATTATTTTTGTGTGTGTATATTTAAAAAAAATAGAAACCCACCTATTAATTGTGAATAAAAATGATTTTTTTTATAATTCGTTTGAAACAAATCCTACAAATCGAACACATTCATATGAATGTGTTGTCTCTTGATCCCTTGTACAACACGCACCATGTAGGCTGGATCCTCTATACACATACAAGATCAAATGCTGGTATAAAGGATCGAATCATTGGATCAAATTATTTTTATAAGGGATCGAATCATCGGATCAAATCCTTTTTATAAGGGATCGAATCGTAGGATCAAATCCTTTTTATGAAGGATCGAATCATAGGATCAAATCCTTTTTATAAGGGATCGAATCACAGGATCAAATCCTTTATATAAAGGATCGAATCATAGAATCAAATCCTTTTATAAAGGATTGAATTATAGGATCAAATCCTATTGTAAAGGATCGAATCATTGGATCAAATTTTTTTATAAAGGATCGAATCATAGGATCAAATCCTTTTACAAATGATCGAATCATAGGATTAAATCCTTTTATAAAGGATCGAATCATAGGATCAAATGCCGTTATAAGCGATCGAATCATGTTATCAAATACCGTTATAAAGGATCGAATCATCGAAGCCATCACTTCTCATGGCTTCTGGCAATTATCGAGTTACAGCTAGTAAAATACAGAATATATTGGGAATGGAATTCAATCCTCTTTCGATAGGATTCAATTCCACTCAGGCAGAGCCAGTAAATAGCACCAGATTCCATCAGTATGGGGTTGAAGTGCCCTAGGTGTGACAGTGTAGTCTATTCTCGTCTATATGATACCACACCCTCGCTATTGTGGTATTAAATTCCGTTTAAAGGATTCGATTACATCTGAGGGAGATCATAGGTCTCCCAATACGTCAGTTAATCCCTTGTGTGTAACCCTGGCAGCCAGTCCACCACTCACTCATCCCTCCCATTCAACATCGACCCTTTATAAAGCATTGAATCCTGTTCCATCATAATTTTTTTTGCATATATGACATTCAACCTTGTTTACGGGATATTAATCCCTTTGTATGTGATTCTGATTCATTGTTTATGGGCTCTAATCCCTTGTTTAATTATTTTAATCCCATAGTTAAAGAAACCTAATCTCATTTTTATGAAATCTAATCCTTATATAAATATACCCAATCCTGATTTATGGAATCCAATCCGGAGTATATGGAATTTCATGTGGTATATTTAGACATCGATACCATGCCTAACCCTTCTAGGGTAGGGTAGGTGCCTGAGCCCGAGCCTTTAGCTCATAAGACTGTCATTCCCATTTGCCCCCTTGGGGCGGGGATGGCAGACCAGAGAGGCCTAGCTTGTGGCTAGGCCTGGGGACAGTTGGTCCCAAAGATGAGGAGGTACTTGTGCCTGATCTTAGGTCTCAGACACTCCCTAAAGAGGGAGCCAAGGCCGGGCCACCACTTGGAAAAGGCCCGGGTCGGGAGAATACCGGCTAATATTTAATAATAAATAATAATATATTTAGACGATCGACGCCATGCCCAGCCTATCTAGGGTAGGGTAGGTGCCTGAGGCAGAGCTCTCAGCTCACAAGACTGTCATTCCCATTAGCCCCCTTGGGGCGGGGATGGCAGACCAGAGAGGCCTAGCTTGTGGCTAGGCCTGGAGACAGTTGGTCCCAAAGATGAGGAGGTACTTGTGCCTCCTCCCATGGGAGACTTAGGTCTCAGACACTCCTAGACAGGGAGCCAAGGCCGGGCCACCACTTGGAAAAGGCCCGGGCCGGGAGAAAACCGGCGAATCTTTAATAATAATAAATAATATATCTAGAATCTAACCCTGCTTACTTCGTCTAGTTCTGAAGGGGGTAGCCCACCTTATAATTATTTCTGTGCGACTGCAGATCACATTTGTATAGCACTGGATCCTTTTAGCACAGCAGCAATCCAGTATATAGAGTATTGAATACACTTATAGATCAATGACCTTATGTTTTAGGGATTGAATCTCAGTGTTTTCCCAAAATCTTTCTGTCTCTCACAGTTTCTAATTTCAGTTAATGAGCATTTAATCCCCCCTGTAAAACACCACGCTAATTCAAAGAGCATCGAATTCCCCGAGTAAACCGATAGACGCTTCTATACAGTATTGAATCCTCGTCTGTCACCAGCAGATTCTTTATGTGCAGCAACGTCGAAGCTCATCTCAGAAGATAAATAGTTCAGAGAATCGACAAGTTGATAAATTAGACACAAGTGTAGCACTTGGGTATCTTAACTGAGGAAACGTTTTGCTACACAGTGACTTCATCAGTCCAATACAAAGAAGAATGGTGAAGATCGAAGTTTGAGGTAATTAGTCGGTCAGTCTTTTCAAGACTGATAGACTGATTACATCGACTCCAGACTGAGGGACTGATTACCTCAATCTTCTTCTAATCTTCACCAATCTTCTTTGTACTGGACTGATGAAGCCAATTTGTGGCGAAACGTTTCCACAATAAACATTCCCCAAATTTTGCACATGTGTCTAATTTATCGAAGTTCATCTCTCAACAATGGAACCTACATTAACTTTATACGACCAAATTCTATCTCTAGAAGCATTAAACCCGCTTGTAAAAGTATTGAATTCCCTTTCAACAGCACCCGATTACCATACACGACAGTGAATATTGCTTATACACCAACGAATCCTTTTATGCACCATAGACACTAATGGTTATGTAGAGTAAACCCAAATGGTCGCTGTGGAATCCCTTTGTGTAGAACTCAATCCCACTACACATCATCAAACCCTCTGTACAAGGGAGCTGGTGCCTCAGAGAGAGAGTGCCAAGCGCTGGGGTGCCAGTGTGGCACTTGAACGAAACTCAATTAAGCAAATGCCCAGGAGCAGTGTGTCCCGGCCTCGCTAAAGGCCATTTAATCTCGATATTGACGAAATGGCGGCCAGGGGTGGTAGGTGGTATATTTTATATGGTAATGGAGGGGTTAGTGAACAAGTGTATGAGAGAGAGAGAGAGAGAGAGAGAGAGAGTATTAACCTATATGTGGTTGAAGGGGTCGAGTCCCGATTCCTGACCCAACCTTTATGTGTGTGTGTACTCACCTCCAGGGGTCGATTCATAGCTCTTGGGCCCTCCTCTTCTTAGCTAACTGCTAGTTATGCAGGTCTCTCTCTTCCTGACCTTATCATATCTGCACTTGAAACTGCTTGCTAAATCCTCCTCCACTACTGCCTCATCCACATCATTCCACTTTCTAGCCACTGTACTAATGTGTGAGAGTCAGGAATAGAAGGCGGAAGAGAGACAGCAAATCGGATTAGTGAAGGAAAATTAAAGCGGATTCATGAAATGGGAAAGCAGAAGAAAAGGCAGAGTGAGTAGGTACAACAACTAGGAACATTCAGAAAGTATCAAGGTCTCAGACCAGTAAAGGTTATCATAAACGTTATCAAGGTCTAAGACCTCTCAAGATTATCACAACTGTTATCGAGATCTGGAGTATAACTGTGGATTCCATCCCACTGGTCTTCAGATGTATTATAGAAATATAAAAAGGATGGAGACATATATCTTCACAGAGGGAGTAGATTACAATCTTGGGCTCTCAGTTAGCAGTTTGAGAACAATAATACGAAAAGAGCCTCAACTGAACTTCAATGACTGAAAGCAATCAGTCCACCTATTATAATACGACCTTGCAGGAGGAACCACATGTCTATGGTGTATCCAACAAACTCGGCAGACTCATGGATGTCCTTACTGCCAGGCTCAGGCTGGGCTACAAGTATCTCTGGCAGGTTGCGTCAGCATCACCAGTTGATGTAGACGTAACTAAATGTAGACTTTGTCAGACAGACTATTGTCACACCTGGACTCATTATGTACTGGAATGCGATAAGAATTAATGAATTCAGAGACAACTCACCAATGTTCAAGAAATGTCAAATTATTTTATCCACATTATTATATTACCAACCATTCTAGAAAAACACCTTGACTTTGCCCACTGTAAATAACTCACAATCACGTGTTTAAATTCATCCACACTTTGCTAAAATATATGGTAATATAAACAATTAAAATCACATATAGGCTATAGTCAAATATTTTTTGAGACTGAATTCATTTTTTTAACACGGACAGTCTCCCACCGAGGTGAGGTGACCCGACAAAGAAGAAACACTTTCACTGTCACTTATTCAATCACTGTCTTGCCAGAAGGGCGCTCACATCACGGTACAGATGTCCCTCCACACTGTAACATTCCCACACATCCTTCAGAGCGCATGCACTGTATTTCCCACCTCCAGAACTATTTGGTTTCCCTGTATCCCTTCATAAATATCACTTCGCTCACACTCCAAGTGCATGTCAAAACATTAGAATCACTTGCCTCCACTCATTCTTGTGTAACACGCTCACACAAGCCTGCTGGATGTTCAAGCCCATATCACTCAAAACCTCCTTTACCTCCTCCTTCCAGCCTTTCCTAGGGCGAGCCTTACCCCTCCTTCCTTCCACCCCAGATTTATACACCCTCCTTTTCATCCTATTTTACTCCAACCTCTCTAAATGTCCAAACCACCTCAATGACAAATACCTTAGATAACTTCACACCTCGTCCTAATCTCCAGACTTTGAATTATCTACATAATATTCACACCACACATTGACCTCAAACATGACATCTCTACTACAAAAGTAACTCATTACGATTGTAACCAGATACAAACATAAATAGTTAACCACTGTAACTTGTTTAGCTGTCAGAACTTTGGGTCCCAGTCCCTAGCCCCATTATGTACCTCTGTAATATTTTGACTGACACCCACGGGATGGGTATGGTGTGCATAATAAAGATGTTAAACTAAAGTCTCAAACCTCTCAAGGTCATCACGATGACCAAAAGGTCATCGTGATGACCAGGTGAGGTCAGTGCTACGGCTCGAAGCCTCTGGCAGCTCCTTTGTTTATGTTGTGTTCCTGCAAGCTGATTGGTCGAGGCATCAAGCTCCGCCCACTTTGTTCCCATCAACCATCCTGATTGGCTGCATCGCCGTTTCTTTTGATGTAACATTCGCTGTTGAACGATTATTGTAAATATTTGTGGAAAAAACAGTTTGAAGTGGCACTTCCTTTGGTAATTTACCATTGAGAGAAATTAACCCCTCATAAAAATATTTATGAGAAAACATTATAGGTAAACACACAGGTAATTAGGATATATATATAAATATATTTTTGGGGGGAATTTAGAATGCACGTTGCGTGTGTATTTAAGGTGAGGTTCCTGCAAGGGCTGAGCTCAAGTTCCTGGCCCAGCCCTTAAAACATTACATTATACACGCCTGGGCTGCCAGGCGCCTCTTCACCTCCCAAGTGGCACTTATTATCACTTACACTGCACTTAATCACCACTTAATATAACGAGGGGGGATTATCCTTTGGCAAAATATGTGCATGTAAATGTTTGAGGGGAACTTAATTATTCATTATACTAATATTGAAAGAATGAAAATACACAATTACAAGCGAGGCGTCACTTAGGCGAGGTTACTAACGGGGATAATTGTTAAATCAGACTTTATTAAAACGTTCTATGTTCACTACAGTTATTGAAGGTACTGTTGAAGGTAGTTCCCGTCACCACGATCCATCAGCTTATAAATAACTTTGTCTCTGGTGAGGGGAAGCTGTCAGCTGTGTTCTGTCAGTCTGAGAGAGGAACATTCTGTCCATCTCTATGTTCAGCTTAGTTTTAATTGGCCTTGGGTAGAATATTTACAAGGCAGTATTTGTCTTCTCTCATCCCGTGTTATTGTTTCTTGACAACCTTACTTTTCTCATGTTCTACCAGTCTCTTTATTGTTACCTTGTTCATCACTGCTACGTATGTCAAGGATACTGGCCTCTAGTGTAAGTTTATTTAGGTATACACAAATACAGTTACATAGATTATCATACATAGCAGCATATGTGTAAAGGACGGGTTGTCTCTCATTATTTGTGAAGATCTGTACCATAATGCTGGTGTTCTAGTAGTCTCGTAATTTTCCTGCCTCAAGTATTGTATACTCCTGTGTCCCTTTCAAAGCGAAATAGCAGACTTGGAGAATATAGAGAACTTTCACTGTATGTATGAGTGCAATAAATCACCTAAATTACTGGGAACGGCTGGAGTCCCTTGATTTGTACTCCTTGGAACGCAGGCGAGAGAGATACATAATAATATACACTTGGAAAATCTTAGAGGGACTAGTCCCAAATCTGCACAAGGAAATGACTCCCTACAAAAAAACTCGACAGGCGGTGTAACATTCCCCCATTGAAAAGCAGGGGCGCCACGAGTACGCTGACAGCACAGTAAGTATCAGGGACCCAAGACTGTTCAACTGTCTCCCGGCATACACAAGGGGGATTACCAATTGACCCCTGGTTGTCTTCAAGGAGCTGAGCAGATACCTAAAGTCCTGACCAGCTGAGCCGTAGTTCGTACATTGGATTACGTGTGGCCAGTGGCCCTGATCTACCTCGAGACTTAGTCATGGACCGGGCCGCAGGGGCGTTGACTCCCGGAACACACTCCAAGTATACTCCAGGAATGATTCTCTCAAGACATTGTCTCCTCCCAGTGTCCAGATGATCCCTCGTCCACCCATTTAGACTTCATTGTCTTAGCTTCCCTGAAGTGCTTGTATAAGCCTTTCCCCTGTTATTACAGAGTTCTCCAACTCTGCCCACTCTGTTATTACAGAGTTCTCCAACTCTGCCCACTCTGTTATTACAGAGTTCTCCAACTCTGCCCACTCTGTTGTCTCCTCTCCCGGCCACCTGAATCCAGCCATTTTTGCATCTCGAAGATCACTGTTTACTGAAACTTGGTCT
Source organism: Cherax quadricarinatus (assembly GCF_038502225.1). Lineage (NCBI taxonomy): Eukaryota > Metazoa > Arthropoda > Malacostraca > Decapoda > Parastacidae > Cherax > Cherax quadricarinatus. Next base: position 20,921,252 of record NC_091321.1, read on the forward strand.
TCTTCTACAGACAGCTGTGTCTGCCCGTCACTGACAGCTGTGTCTATCTGTCACTGACTGCTGTGTCTGTCACTGACTACTGTCTCTGTCCGTCACTGACAGCTGTGTCTGTCCGTCACTGACAGCTGTGTCTGTCCGTCACTGCCACTAACAACACTACCAGTGACAACACTACGATTAACAACACTACCACTAACAACACTACCAGTGACAGCACTGTCACTGACAACACTACCACTAACAACACTACCACTAACAACACTACCACTAACAACACTACCACTAACAACACTACCACCAACAACACTACCACTAACAAAACTACCACTAACAACACTACCACTAACAGCACTTCTACTGACAACACCACCACTAACAACACTACCAGTGACAACACTGCCACTGACAACACTACCACTAACAACACTACCACTGACAACACTACCACTAACAAAACTACCACTAACAACACTACCACTAACAAAACTACCACTAACAACACTGCCACTGACAACACTACCACTAACAACGTTACCACTAACAAAACTACCCCTAACAACATTACCACCAACAACACTACACCATTAACAACACTACCACTGACAACACTACCACTAACAACACTACCACTAACAACACTACCACTAACAACACTACCACTAACAACACTACCACTAACAACACTACCACTAACAAAACTACCACTAACAACACTACCACTAACAAAACTACCACTAATAACACTACCACTAACAACACTACACCATTAACAACACTACCACTGACAACACTACCACTAACAACACTACCACTAACAACACTACCACTAACAACACTACCACTAACAACACTACCACTAACAACACTACCACTAACAAAACTACCACTAACAACACTACCACTAACAAAACTACCACTAATAACACTACCACTAACAACACTACACCATTAACAACACTACCACTGACAACACTACCACTAACAACACTACCAACATAAACCACTGAGCATCAAATCCAAAGAAAGAAAAATACTTAGATTCTCTGGTGTTCAATAACCCAGTTCAAGATGTTCAACATAACGGAAAGAGTTTAATAACATTTCTGAACACGGAAGGAGCGAGATCATCACCCAAGGGAACACCTTTACGCAAGTGGAATACATATCCACCGCTGAACCGTGATTACATGATCTCGTAGACTCAAGGCAAATGGTGATCACCAGCTCTGAGTACAGAATCTAATCTCACAACATTGAAGTTAATTCTAAAAATCCAGTAAAACCAGCTCTCTTTTTTTCTATATTGTTATAGTGGGATTAGCAACGCGTGTACATGTTGCATATTGCCTTCACCTTTGTTGCACGCGGAGAACCTTCCTAGAGTGAATATGATAATGCTATACAACACCGACATCGCCCACACCGTAGGCTACTTCAGTCGAGTACAGAGGAGGCAGCAGAAGCAGTAGAGATGTGATGACAATGTAATCACTCCATCAGCCTTGAAGACAGTTTTGAGGTGGTACTCGACTGAAGAAACCTACTGTGTAGGCGAAACCTTTCGGAATAAAGATACCTAAGTGTTACACATGTGTCTTATCAACCTTTCCAGAGGTTCTCCAGGTAACCTTGCTAGCGTGATCACCCATCCAGGAGCTGTACTCCGTACGTAGAACCTTTTTGCTCCTGTAATTAAGTAACCGAGAGTACTTAGGGAGTTGTGTGTGGTATTTGCCGAGTACGAACAGGAAGAGCGTTTGTCAGGCGCTCGCCAGACGGAGGATCGAGCCTGCACTACGTGAGGTTAGCACATAATGGGTCTTAGAGGTGGCTTGGACGGGGGAGAGGGAAGCCACCCGCCACTTCTCCCAGCAGCTGAGAGAGTATGGGTGTCCTCCCAGCAGCTAGGAGGAGTGTAGGTGTCGTTCCAGCAGCTGAGACTCCCTCACACGGAACACATGTTTACAAGGGGCAGCTGGCTCTCAAGGCGCTCTCAAGGGCCAGATGGACCACTCAACTGGTGCATGATGACCTCTTATGTTTTATAGATCCGTTCTTGTCCCATACTAGCTTGTGTGTTCATACCTAATTGTGGTTGTAGGGGTCGATTCACAGCTCCTTTGTGTGTGTGTGTGTGTATGTGCCAAGTCACACTGTCAGTAAATATAAATATTAAATTTTCTCTCCCTCACTCCAGAAAGTAATTAAACCCACCATCAAGAAATTTAATTAGTAATTAATTAGTCCGTTACAAAAAAAAACATTGGCTTTTCTTAGTCTTGTATTATTTCGTAATTTCATTTTTCAATATAACCAAAATATTCGTCAGAAATATTAAAATAACGTCAGAATAGACATCATATTTGACGTCAGGTAATATACTAAATATTCACATGAATTCGTTGTTGAAATATCTCAGTGTGTGATTTATCCATGAACGTTGGTGCTGGCGTGTAGCAGGTTCACCACTGTACCACTCAGCCACCAAGGTTACAATAAGATGAATTTACAAGCAACACTGCTGTGTGTTGCTTGTATAATCTTCACGTGACTGTTTCCTCCCAGGCTACAGTAATACAGTATTGTCTATACGGGAGAAAAGTGTGAACCTGTAGAATGTGACTTGTCAGTGTGATCTGACTGGTAGTGAGCACTCAGCTGAGCACCTACACTCCGCTGAGCACCTACACTCAGCTGAGCACCATACAAGTCTTACCGATGGATAGGGATACAACCGCCTCACAGTAGTGCTGCTTATAATATCATCTTAGTGTGAACCTCGTGGTATACTATAGGGCTGACTGCTACATGCAAGGACCACGGTTTGAGTCCCCGTCTATTCTTTGGTTTATTCATTGACAGTCGCCTGGCTACTTACAGTATTGTTATATACGTATATAGGGAGAATATATAAATATATGTACAATAAATGTATGACTTGGATATTTCGGTGGTGTTGTATTGAAAGGGAAATGGCGAGAGGGCGTGTGGGAGTAAGAGGGAAGGAAGAAGGGAAGGAAGGAGGGCAGGAGGGAGGGAGAGAGGGAGGGAGAGAGGGAAGGTAACCAGCGTTCTCTTGGGAAATTCGTAGCAGGCTGGTTGTATCATCCTGGGGTGAGTCTTTGTTGTAAGGTTCTCTGTATGATGGTGGTGGGTAATGTTGGTGGTAGTGTTGGTGGTAGTGTTGGTGGTAGTGTTAGTGGTAGTGTTGGTGGTAGTGTTGGTGGTAGTGTTGGTGGTGGTAGTGTCGGTGGTGGTAGTGGTAATGTTGGTGATAGTGTTGGTGGTAGTGTTTGTGGTAGCGTTCAGTAATGTGTATTTTTTCACTAAATTCCCCACACATACGGAGGATCGAGCCTCCAGCATTCATTGCGCTGAACAACACGTCTGAAGGGCTAAGGTATCCCTAGACGTAGAGTAGCAGCTCCCAGGCCCTCCACCCTCCCTCTGACAAATCAGATCAACCAAGCACCTTTGTTAGCCACCCTGTATTAGCATGGTCCACTAAGCCTGGTAAACACTAACTAATTAACTAACTAAATAACTAACTAAACTAAAATGACATACAGGAACGTAATTTTGTGTGGCACACTTGGAATGCATGACAAATGTCCCAATATAAAGTTGAATTAACTACAATGTTGAAAAAAACATGTGTTATACGAACACCTGTGTTACTGCTCGTCCATAATCCTTAATGATCTCCTTTTAAGCTTAATGCTCTCATCAAAGCTTAATTTCCTTAATTTATCTGATCAAACACCACTTGAATCATAATGGTAAGAGATCTTTAAGAACAAGTATAGCTTCAGATTGTTTATAAGTGCTGGTATATTGATGTGTTATGTTATGTTAGTGCTTACTTATAAGCTCATATTTGTCAGCAGTAGACCTTTACTGTGGTTCATGGCAGTAGACCTTCACTGTGGTTCCTGGCAGTAGGCCTTCACTGTGGTTCCTGGCAGTAGACCTTCACTGTGGTACCTGGCAGTAGACCTTCACTGTGGCTCCTGGCAGTAGACCTTCACTGTGGTTCCTGGCAGTAGACCTTCACTGTGGTTCCTGGCAGCAGACCTTCACTGTGGCTCCTGGCAGTAGGCCTTCACTGTGGCTCCTGGCAGTAGACCTTCACTGTGGCTCCTGGCAGTAGGCCTTCACTGTGGTTCCTGGCAGTAGACCTTCACTGTGGTTCCTGGCAGTAGGCCTTCACTGTGGCTCCTGGCAGTAGGCCTTCACTGTGGCTCCTGGCAGTAGACCTTCACTGTGGCTCCTGGCAGTAGGCCTTCACTGTGGTTCCTGGCAGTAGACCTTCACTGTGGTTCCTGGCAGTAGGCCTTCACTGTGGTTCCTGGCAGCAGACCTTCACTGTGGCTCCTGGCAGTAGACCTTCACTGTGGTTCCTGGCAGTAGGCCTTCACTGTGGTTCCTGGCAGTAGACTTTCACTGTGGCTCCTGGCAGTAGACCTTCACTGTGGCTCCTGGCAGTAGACCTTCACTGTGGTTCCTGGCAGTAGACCTTCACTGTGGTTCCTGGCAGCAGACCTTCACTGTGGTTCCTGGCAGTAGACCTTCACTGTGGTTCCTGGCAGTAGGCCTTCACTGTGGTTCCTGGCAGTAGACCTTCACTGTGGTTCCTGGCAGTAGACCTTCACTGTGGTTCCTGGCAGTAGGCCTTCACTGTGGTTCCTGGCAGTAGGCCTTCACTGTGGTTCCTGGCAGTAGACCTTCACTGTGGTTCCTGGCAGCAGACCTTCACTGTGGCTCCTGGCAGCAGACCTTCACTGTGGCTCCTGGCAGTAGGCCTTCACTGTGGTTCCTGGCAGTAGACCTTCACTGTGGTTCCTGGCAGTAGGCCTTCACTGTGGCTCCTGGCAGTAGGCCTTCACTGTGGCTCCTGGCAGTAGACCTTCACTGTGGCTCCTGGCAGTAGGCCTTCACTGTGGTTCCTGGCAGTAGACCTTCACTGTGGCTCCTGGCAGTAGACCTTCACTGTGGTTCCTGGCAGTAGACCTTCACTGTGGCTCCTGGCAGTAGGCCTTCACTATGGTTCCTGACAGTAGGCTTTCACTGTGGTTCCTGGCAGTAGACCTTCACTGTGGCTCCTGACAGTAGGCCTTCACTGTGGTTCCTGGCAGTAGACCTTCACTGTGGCTCCTGGCAGTAGACCTTCACTGTGGTTCCTGGCAGTAGGCCTTCACTGTGGTTCCTGGCAGTAGGCCTTCACTGTGGTTCCTGGCAGTAGGCCTTCACTGTGGTTCCTGGCAGTAGACCTTCACTGTGGTTCCTGGCAGTAGACCTTCACTGTGGTTCCTGGCAGTAGGCCTTCACTGTGGTTCCTGGCAGTAGGCCTTCACTGTGGTTCCTGGCAGTAGACCTTCACTGTGGTTCCTGGCAGTAGACCTTCACTGTGGTTCCTGGCAGTAGACCTTCACTGTGGTTCCTGGCAGCAGACCTTCACTGTGGCTCCTGGCAGTAGGCCTTCACTGTGGCTCCTGGCAGTAGACCTTCACTGTGGCTCCTGGCAGTAGGCCTTCACTGTGGTTCCTGGCAGTAGACCTTCACTGTGGTTCCTGGCAGTAGGCCTTCACTGTGGCTCCTGGCAGTAGGCCTTCACTGTGGCTCCTGGCAGTAGACCTTCACTGTGGCTCCTGGCAGTAGGCCTTCACTGTGGTTCCTGGCAGTAGGCCTTCACTGTGGCTCCTGGCAGTAGGCCTTCACTGTGGTTCCTGGCAGCAGACCTTCACTGTGGCTCCTGGCAGCAGACCTTCACTGTGGTTCCTGGCAGTAGACCTTCACTGTGGTTCCTGGCAGTAGACCTTCACTGTGGTTCCTGGCAGTAGACCTTCACTGTGGTTCCTGGCAGTAGACCTTCACTGTGGTTCCTGGCAGTAGACCTTCACTGTGGCTCCTGGCAGTAGGCCTTCACTATGGTTCCTGACAGTAGGCTTTCACTGTGGTTCCTGGCAGTAGACCTTCACTGTGGTTCCTGGCAGTAGGCCTTCACTGTGGTTCCTGGCAGTAGGCCTTCACTGTGGTTCCTGGCAGTAGACCTTCACTGTGGCTCCTGGCAGTAGGCCTTCACTGTGGCTCCTGGCAGTAGACCTTCACTGTGGCTCCTGGCAGTAGACCTTCACTGTGGTTCCTGGCAGTAGGCCTTCACTGTGGTTCCTGGCAGTAGGCCTTCACTGTGGTTCCTGGCAGTAGACCTTCACTGTGGTTCCTGGCAGTAGACCTTCACTGTGGCTCCTGGCAGTAGGCCTTCACTGTGGTTCCTGGCAGTAGGACTTCACTGTGGTTCCTGGCAGTAGACCTTCACTGTGGTTCCTGGCAGTAGACCTTCACTGTGGCTCCTGGCAGTAGGCCTTCACTGTGGTTCCTGGCAGTAGGCCTTCACTGTGGCTCCTGGTAGTAGGCCTTCACTGTGGTTCCTGTCAGTAGACCTTCACTGTGGCTCCTGGCAGTAGGCCTTCACTGTGGCTCCTGGCATTAGGCCTTCACTGTGGCTCCTAACAGTAGGCCTTCACTGTGGTTCCTGGCAGTAGCCCTTCACTGTGGCTCCCGGCAGTAGGCCTTCACTGTGGCTCCCGGCAGTAGGCCATCACTGTGGTTCCTGGCAGCAGGGCTTCACTGTGGTTCCTAGCAGTAGGCCTTCACTGTGGCTCGTAAATGCGCATTCGTCGTTACTTGTTAAGATCAACTTGTGGAGTGGGTGGATGGTGTCCGTGGCCGTCCTTACCTAAGCAGACAGAATGTCTGCTTAGTTCCCGGTAACGAACGAAATTCTGGCTTATCAACCAGTCGTTGCAACTCCAACAACTGTTGTCAAGTTCAAACCTTTTCTGAACAAGAACGTTTCTTCTTGCACTCAGACTGTACAGTCAAAAAGCACTCAGACTGTACAGTCACACAGCACTCAGACTGTACAATCCCATAGCAGTCAAAAGAATACAGCCATATTTTTGCACAGCTGAAAGGGCTGGACTACCCAGTATGGTAGTCTAGCCAGTACAGGGAACTTGAACTATTCAAGTCTCCGTCCATTCTTTTGTGTACATTAGTTGACAGTCATTCATCACGGGCTTCAGTTTATGGACTATGTGGTTTTCAGGATTATGAAAACATATGCGCCATGACAGCTGCTGCCATTAATGTACACAGTCCATAGCAGTGATGTACGTAAAATCTTCCTAGTGTAAGCTTCGTGGCTCACTGGTACTGCGTTGAACTTCCTATATGCAAAGACTACGGTTCGAGTCTCGGTCCAATCTCCTGTTTGCACACACACACACACACACTCACACACACACACACACACACACACACACACACACACACACACACACACACACACACACACACACACACACATATGTATATATATATATATGTATATATATATGTATTTATATATATATGTTTATATATATATATGTATTTATATATATGTGTTTATATATATATATGTATATATATATATATGTATATATATATATGTTTATATATATATATGTATATATATATATATATATATATATATATATGTATATATATATATGTTTATATATATATATATATATATGTTTATATATATATATATATGTATATATATATATATATATATATATATATATATATATATATATATATGGTATAAACCTATATATATATATATAAACATGAAAAATGGCATCAGAATTTCCTTGCAAGAGTATGGCAATACACGTTTCAACTCGTTCACATAAACGGCCATTCATATCTGGAATAAAAATGACACTCACACACAAAAGAGCGTTCGAGTTGGGCTGAACATTCGCTGCCACACCACCTCGGTAATTCACAAATTTGGGTTCAGTGTTATGGGAAAAAATATCTCTTCGAAATTCGAGCTGGTGCATTATGGTGGGATCCTGGTGTCTTGCTCTCATATTTACGGAGATCTCTCAGCCATATTGCAACATTTAATGGAGATATTTGCCATATTTTTGTACATTATTTTTCAACTTTATGCATAGTGTTTGTGTTTTACGTCATTTTTTTTTATTTTTTGCAGGATATTTGTATATTTTATGTGATTTTTTGTCATTCTTTTCTATGACATTCGCATATTTTGAGAGATATTTTCGAACGCGAATGTCTGAGAAACAGCTGATTTTTTGTAAACAAAAAGCATTCGAGTATGAGAGAAAACATGATTTCAGTAGCTAAGTGTTAATATCTCTTATTTACTAACCTTAATGTTAAAATTATGACGAAAATTTTTACACGTCGAGTATAAAATTATAATTGATGAATTATCACCAACATACACCCAAAAAAAAAAAAATAATCTCTATCCTCATGATTATAATCGGTTCAAAACTGATCAGATTTCCGCCCCACAGCCTCAATGAATGAAAATGCGCCTTAAACAGCCACTTAATTCATATCTACACATAAAGAGAGAGTGCTCAGGAATGTTCCAGTCTCTTCGTGTACTGTTTATGTAGTTACTACTAAGTAAACAATACACTATACAGTGTAAACTCTGCGTTTGTAAACTTATTAACTCCATTATCATCTTTCTCCTCTTCTTCCTCTTACTCCTCCTTCTTTCTTACCTCCATGATCATCTCTTCCTTCCTTCCCACTTTTCTAATTTCATATTCTCCATCCCTCTGGAAAGAGAGAGAGAGAGAGAGAGAGAGAGAGAGAGAGAGAGAGAGAGAGAGAGAGAGAGAGAGAGAGAGAGAGAGAGAGAGAGAGAGAGAGAGAGAGAGAGAGGTTCCTGTTCTTCCCGTTTCTCTGACTGTTGTTACTGTTATTGTTCTTGGGAAGAAGGGAGAGAGGGAAGGAGGGAGGGAAGGAAGGAAGGAGGGAGGGAGGGAGGAGGGAGGAGGGAGAGAGGGAGGGAGGGAGAGAGGGAGGGAGGGAGAGAGGGAGGAAGAGAGAGAGGAAGAAACACGATGAGGTGTGAAAGTAATACGAAAAATGACATTGAAGACATTGAAAGGGGAGAGAGAGAGAGAGAGAGAGAGAGAGAGAGAGAGAGAGAGAGAGAGAGAGAGAGAGAGAGAGAGAGAGAGAGAGAATGAGAGAGAGAATGGAGAATGAGAGAGAGCGAAGAGAGATGGCAGTAAATGAATGGGAGGAGAGAGAGAGTGAGAGAGGAGGAGGGAGAAACGATGTAGTGGAGGAGTTGGAAGAGAAAGTTAGTCTGGGCAACAGCCAGGGCAGACATCTGGCCGCTTATTTAACTTAGTTATGATCACAAGTTTGCTTATAATACACCAGTTAATGTCTGGGAGACCCTCTCTTGTACCCCTAGTGTACCATAGTGTACCCTAGGGTACCCTAGTGTACCCAGGCTGAGAGAGAGAGAGAGCTCTGGTGTGAGAGTAAATATCAGCCATAACATTTAAGGTTAAAGTTGATTTCCTTAGGGTGAAATTTGACTCCAAGATGACTGAGAAGAATCATGTGGTGAATATTGCAAGTATTTCAGCCAGGGAAGTAACTGTCTGTATAACACACACACACACACACACACACACACACACACAATGCAAGAAGGCCTTCGACACAGTTCCTAGAGGATCAGGCGCGTAGAACAGAAAGAGCACTGCAGTGGATCAGAGAATACCTGACAGGGAGGCAACAACGAGTAATGGTACGTGATGAGGTATCACTGTGGGCACCTGTGACGAGCGGGGTCCCACAGGGGTCGGTCCTAGGACCAGTGCTATTTTTGGTATATGTGAATGACATGATGGAAGGGATAGACTCAGAAGTGTCGCTGTTCGCAGATGATGTGAAGTTAATGAGGAGAATTACATCAGATGAGGATCAGGCAGGACTTCAAAGAGACCTGGACAGGCTGGACACGTGGTCCAGCAACTGGCTTCTCGAATTCAATTCTGCCAAGTGCAAAGTCATGAAGATTGGAGAAGGGCAAAGAAGACCACAGACAGAGTATAGACTAGGTGGTCAAAGACTGCAAACCCCGCTCAAGGAGAAAGATCTTGGGGTGACCATAACACCGAGTACGTCTCCGGGGGCACACATCAACCAGATAACTGCTGCAGAATATGGGCGCCTGGCAACCCTGAAAATAGCGTTTCGATACCTTAGTAAGGAATCGTTCAAGACACTCTACACTGTGTACGTCAGGCCCATACTGGAGTATGCAGCACCAGTTTGGAACCCACACCTGGTCAAGCACGTCAAGAAATTAGAGAAAGTAAGAAGGTTTACAACAAGGCTAGTTCCAGAACTAAGGGGAATTTCCTGTGAAGAAAGGTTAAGGGAAATCGGTCTGACAACACTGGAGGACAGGAGTGTCAGGGGAGACATGATAACGACATACAAAATACTGCGTAGAATAGATAAGGTGGATAGAGACAGGATGTTCCAAAGAGGGGACACAGAAACAAGGGGTCACAATTGGAAGCTGAAGACTCAGAAAAGTCACAGGGATGTTAGGAAGTATTTCTTTAGCAATAGAGTAGTCAAGAAGTGGAATAACCTAGCAAGTGATGTAGTGGAGGCAGGAACCATACATAGCTTTAAGACGAGGTATGACAAAGCTCAGGAATCAGAGAGAGAGAGGACCTAGTAGCGATCAGTGAAGAGGCGGGGCCAGGAGCTGAGTATCGACCCCTGCAACCACAATTAGGTGAGTACAATTAGGTGAGTACACACGCGCACACACACACACACACACACACACACACACACACACACACACACACACACACACACACGCACGCACGCACGCACGCACACACACACACACACACACACACACACACACACACACACACACACACACACACACACACACACACACACACACACACACACACACACACACACACACAAGCAGGGATAACAGGGAAGGCACTACAATGGATCAGGGAATACTTGTCAGGAAGACAGCAGCGAGTCATGGTACGTGGCGAGGTGTCAGAGTGGGCACCTGTGACCAGCGGGGTCCCACAGGGGTCAGTCCTAGGACCAGTGCTGTTTCTGGTATTTGTGAACGACATGACGGAAGGAATAGACTCCGAGGTGTCACTGTTTGCAGATGACGTGAAGTTGATGAGAAGAATTCATTCGATCGAAGACCAGGCAGAACTACAAAGAGATCTGGGCAGGCTGCAAACCTGGTCCAGCAATTGGCTCCTGGAGTTCAACCTCACCAAGTGCATAGTCATGAAGATTGGGGAAGGGCAAAGAAGGCCGCAGACGGAGTACAGTCTAGGGGGAGAGAGACTACAAACCTCGCTCAAGGAAAAAGATCTTGGGGTGAGTATAACACCAGGCACATCTTCTGAAGAGCACATCAACCAAATAACTGCTGCAGCATATGGGCGCCTAGCAAACCTCAGAACAGCATTCCGACATCTTAATAAGGAATCGTTCAGGACCCTGTACACCGTGTACGTTAGGCCCATATTGGAGTATGCTGCACCAGTTTGGAACCCACACCTAGCCAAGCACGTAAAGAAACTAGAGAAAGTGCAAAGGTTTGCAACAAGACTAGTGCCAGAGCTAAGAGATATGTCCTACGAGGAGAGGTTAAGGGAAATCAACCTGACGACACTGGAGGACAGGAGAGATAGGGGGGACATGATAACGACATACAAAATACTGAGAGGAATTGACAAGGTGGACAAAGACAGGATGTTCCAGAGATGGGACATAGCAACTTAGTAGCGACCAGTGAAGAGGCGGGGCCGGAGCTTGGACTCGGCCCCTGCAACCTCAACTAGGTGAGTACAACTAGGTGAGTACACACCAGGAGCTGAGTATCGACCCCTGCAAGAACAATTAGGTGAGTACACAGCGTGGGAAAGACACGTGTGTCTGGGGTCTTGAGGTAAACACTACTACTACGTCCATCAGCTGATTCATTCATCACTCTAGCCTTCACTACCACAGTGTTGCCACATCCCTCACACTTTCATTACGACAGTGTTGCCACATCCCTCACACCACTCCCTATGCTGCCACATCCCTCATGTCTTCACTACCACAGTGTTGCCAGACACCTACCAAGCCCACACCACCACCACATAACATCGTACTTTAAATACATGCATGGGGTGAAGTGTAGGCTAATGAAGCAAATTGTTTGGTTGGTTGGATGATTAAGTTTCAAGCCTATCTACTACACAAGGCTGCGTGCCACTCAAACATCTTCTTAAAATATGGATTAAAGTAAACTCACAGTGTATATACACTGAGAAATATACACTGACTCGACCCCTGCAACCATATGTAGGTGAGTACGTCTTGGTGTGTTGACACCTCTTGCAGTATACACACCTCTTGCAGTATACACACCTCTCGCAGTATACACACCTCTAGCAGTATACACACCTCTTGCAGTATACACACCTCTTGCAGTATACACACCTCTTGCAGTATACACACCTCTTACAGTATACACACCTCTAGCAGTATACACACCTCTTGCAGTATACACACCTCTTGCAGTATACACACCTCTTACAGTATACACACCTCTAGCAGTATACACACCTCTTGCAGTATACACACCTCTTGCAGTATACACACCTCTCGCAGTATACACACCTCTAGCAGTATACACACCTCTTGCAGTATACACACCTCTTGCAGTATACACACCTCTTGCAGTATACACACCTCTTACAGTATACACACCTCTTACAGTATACACACCTCTTGCAGTATACACACCTCTTACAGTATACACACCTCTTACAGTATACACACCTCTTGCAGTATACACACCTCTTGCAGTATACACACCTCTTACAGTATACACACCTCTTGCAGTATACACACCTCTTACAGTATACACACCTCTTGCAGTATACACACCTCTTACAGTATACACACCTCTTGCAGTATACACACCTCTTACAGTATACACACCTCTTACAGTATACACACATCTTGCAGTATACACACCTCTTACAGTATACACACCTCTTGCAGTATACACACCTCTTACAGTATACACACCTCTTACAGTATACACACCTCTTACAGTATACACACCTCTCGCGGTATACACACCTCTTACAGTATACACACCTCTTACAGTATACACACCTCTTACAGTATACACACCTCTTACAGTATACACACCTCTTACAGTATACACACCTCTTACAGTGTACACACCTCTTACAGTATACACACCTCTTGCAGTATACACACCTCTTACAGTATACACACCTCTTACAGTGTACACACCTCTCGCGGTATACACACCTCTTACAGTATACACACCTCTTACAGTATACACACCTCTTACAGTGTACACACCTCTTACAGTATACACACCTCTTACAGTATACACACCTCTTACAGTGTACACACCTCTTACAGTATACACACCTCTTACAGTATACACACCTCTTACAGAATACACACCTCTTACAGTATACACACCTCTTACAGTATACACACCTCTTACAGTATACACACCTCTTACAGTATACACACCTCTTACAGTGTACACACCTCTTACAGTATACACACCTCTTACAGTATACACACCTCTTACAGTGTACACACCTCTTACAGTATACATACCTCTTGCAGTATACACACCTCTTACAGTATACACACCTCTTACAGTATACACACCTCTTACAGTATACACACCTCTTACAGTATACACACCTCTTACAGTGTACACACCTCTTACAGTATACACACCTCTTACAGTATACACACCTCTTACAGTGTACACACCTCTTACAGTATACACACCTCTTACAGTATACACACCTCTTACAGTATACACACCTCTTACAGTATACACACCTCTTACAGTATACACACCTCTTACAGTATACACACCTCTTACAGTGTACACACCTCTTACAGTGTACACACCTCTTACAGTGTACACACCTCTTACAGTGTACACACCTCTTACAGTATACACACCTCTTACAGTGTACACACCTCTTACAGTGTACACACCTCTTACAGTATACACACCTCTTACAGTGTACACACCTCTTACAGTATACACACCTCTTACAGTGTACACACCTCTTACAGTATACACACCTCTTACAGTATACACACCTCTTACAGTATACACACCTCTTACAGTATACACACCTCTTACAGTATACACACCTCTTACAGTATACACACCTCTTACAGTGTACACACCTCTTACAGTGTACACACCTCTTACAGTGTACACACCTCTTACAGTGTACACACCTCTTACAGTGTACACACCTCTTACAGTGTACACACCTCTTACAGTATACACACCTCTTACAGTGTACACACCTCTTACAGTATACACACCTCTTACAGTGTACACACCTCTTACAGTATACACACCTCTTACAGTGTACACACCTCTTACAGTGTACACACCTCTTACAGTGTACACACCTCTTGCAGTATACACACCTCTTACAGTATACACACCTCTTACAGTATACACACCTCTCGCGGTATACACACCTCTTGCAGTATACACACCTCGAGTATATATACAATGAGGTTTATACATTATTCATCATATATCATAATCGAATATATCATTGAACCCTCCTACATCCTCCTACATCCTCCTACATCCTCCTACATCCTCCTACATCCTCCTACATCCTCCTACATCCTCCTACATCCTCCTACATCCTCCTACATCCTCCTACATCCTCCTACATCCTCCTACATCCTCCTACATCCTCCTACATCCTCCTACATCCTCCTTCATCCTCCTACATCCTCCTACATCCTCCTACATCCTCCTACATCCTCCTACATCCTCCTACATCCTCCTACATCCTCCTACATCCTCCTACATCCTCCTACATCCTCCTACATCCTCCTACATCCTCCTTCATCCTCCTACATCCTCCTACATCCTCCTACATCCTCCTACATCCTCCTACATCCTCCTACATCCTCCTACATCCTCCTACATCCTCCTACATCCTCCTACATCCTCCTACATCCTCCTACATCCTCCTACATCCTCCTACATCCTCCTACATCCTCCTACATCCTCCTACATCCTCCTACATCCTCCTACATCCTCCTACATCCTCCTACATCCTCCTACATCCTCCTACATCCTCCTACATCCTCCTTCATCCTCCTACATCCTCCTACATCCTCCTACATCCTCCTACATCCTACATCCTCCTACATCCTCCTACATCCTCCTACATCCTCCTACATCCTCCTACATCCTCCTACATCCTCCTACATCCTACATCCTCCTACATCCTCCTACATCCTCCTACATCCTCCTACATCCTCCTACATCCTCCTACATCCTCCTACATCCTCCTACATCCTCCTACATCCTCCTACATCCTCCTACATCCTCCTACATCCTCCTACATCCTCCTACATCCTCCTACATCCTACATCCTCCTACATCCTCCTACATCCTCCTACATCCTCCTACATCCTCCTACATCCTACATCCTCCTACATCCTCCTACATCCTCCTACATCCTCCTACATCCTCCTACATCCTACATCCTCCTACATCCTCCTACATCCTCCTACATCCTCCTACATTTTCCTACATCCTCCTACATCCTCCTACATCCTCCTACATCCTCCTACATCCTCCTACATCCTCCTACATCCTCCTACATCCTCCTACATCCTCCTTCATCCTCCTACATCCTCCTACATCCTCCTACATCCTACATCCTCCTACATCCTCCTACATCCTCCTACATCCTCCTACATCCTCCTACATCCTCCTACATCCTCCTACATCCTCCTACATCCTACATCCTCCTACATCCTCCTACATCCTCCTACATCCTCCTACATCCTCCTACATCCTCCTACATCCTCCTACATCCTCCTACATCCTACATCCTCCTACATCCTCCTACATCCTCCTACATCCTCCTACATCCTCCTACATCCTCCTACATCCTCCTACATCCTCCTACATCCTCCTACATCCTACATCCTCCTACATCCTCCTACATCCTCCTACATCCTCCTACATCCTCCTACATCCTCCTACATCCTCCTACATCCTCCTACATCCTCCTACATCCTCCTACATCCTCCTACATCCTCCTACATCCTCCTACATCCTACATCCTCCTACATCCTCCTACATCCTCCTACATCCTACATCCTCCTACATCCTCCTACATCCTACATCCTCCTACATCCTCCTACATCCTCCTACATCCTCCTACATCCTCCTACATCCTCCTACATCCTACATCCTCCTACATCCTCCTACATCCTCCTACATCCTCCTACATCCTCCTACATCCTCCTACATCCTACATCCTCCTACATCCTCCTACATCCTCCTACATCCTCCTACATCCTCCTGCATCCTCCTACATCCTCCTACATCCTCCTACATCCTCCTACATCCTCCTACATCCTCCTACATCCTCCTACATCCTCCTACATCCTCCTACATCCTCCTACATCCTCCTACATCCTACATCCTCCTACATCCTCCTACATCCTCCTACATCCTCCTACATCCTCCTACATCCTCCTACATCCTACATCCTCCTACATCCTCCTACATCCTCCTACTTCCTCCTTCATCCTCCTACAACCTCCTGCATCCTCCTACATCCTCCTACATCCTCCTACATCCTACATCCTCCTACATCCTCCTACATCCTCCTACATCCTCCTTCATCCTCCTACATCCTCCTACATCCTCCTACATCCTACATCCTCCTACATCCTCCTACAATCTCCTACATCCTCCTACATCCTCCTTCATTCTCCTACATCCTCCTACATCCTCCTACATCCTCCTACATCCTTCTACATCTTACATCCTCCTACATCCTCCTACATCCTCCTACATCCTACATCCTCCTACATCCTCCTACATCCTTCTACATCCTCCTACATCCTCCTACATCCTCCTACATCCTCCTACATCCTCCTACATCCTCCTTCATCCTCCTACATCCTCCTACATCCTCCTACATCCTCCTACATCCTACATCCTCCTACATCCTCCTACATCCTCCTACATCCTCCTACATCCTCCTTCATTCTCCTACATCCTCCTTCATCCTCCTACATCCTCCTAGATCCTCCTACATCCTCCTACATCCTACATCCTCCTTCATCCTCCTACATCCTCCTACATCCTCCTACATCCTCCTACATCCTCCTTCATTCTCCTACATCCTCCTACATCCTCCTACATCTTCCTACATCCTCCTACATCCTCCTACATCCTCCTACATCCTACATCCTCCTACATCCTACATCCTCCTACATCCTCCTACATCTTCCTACATCCTCCTACATCCTCCTACATCCTCCTACATCCTACATCCTCCTACATCCTACATCCTCCTACATCCTCCTACATCCTCCTACATCCTCCTACATCCTCCTACATCCTACATCCTCCTACATCCTCCTACATCCTCCTACATCCTCCTACATCCTCCTTCATTCTCCTACATCCTCCTACATCCTCCTACATCCTCCTACATCCTCCTACATCCTACATCCTCCTACATCCTACATCCTCCTACATCCTCCTACATCCTCCTACATCCTCCTACATCCTCCTACATCCTCCTTCATCCTCCTACAACCTCCTGCATCCTACATCCTCCTACATCCTCCTACATCCTCCTACATCCTCCTACATCCTCCTACATCCTCCTACATCCTCCTTCATCCTCCTACATCCTCCTACATCCTACTACATCCCCCTTCATCCTCCTACATCCTCCTACATCCTCCTACATCCTCCTACATCCTCCTACATCCTCCTACATCCTCCTTCATCCTCCTACATCCTCCTACATCCTACTACATCCTCCTTCATCCTCCTACATCCTCCTACATCCTCCTACATCCTCCTACATCCTCCTACATCCTCCTATATCTTCCTTCGTCAAGGCGTGGCTGACTGAGAGGCAACAAAGTTTACATTAGTGTGGAGAACACTAGTGTGGAGCAGTTACGAGTGGTGTACCACAGGGGTCAGTGTTGGCACCCTTGTTCTTCACACTCTCCGTAAGCCACACTGATGAGGGCATCAACAGCCGCTGAAGTAATTCTGCCAATGATACTAAAATAGGCCATAAAATACTTTCTGACGTGCACAGCGGAGTTGCTGTTGTGGTCGGAGAAGTGGCAGATGCAGTTCTATGTAGATAAGTGTTGGGTTCTAATTCATACCGCATTTATGTTGCACATCACATTTCCACATCCACATCATCCCTAAAACATCCTTCCTTATTCATTCCGTATATCTCATAGAGTTGTCTTAACCCCGACGGGCCCATCACGACATTAGGAGCCAGAGTGTAGTAGGTGGTGTTGGAGTGGTGATGGTTGCTCTGGCTCCTACGTCGTGATGGGCCCGTCGGGGTTAAAACAACTCTATGAGATATACGGAATGAATAAGGAAGGATGTTTTAGGGATGATGTGGATGAGGAAATGTGATGTGCAACATAAATGCGGTATGAATATTCATACTGCAATATGTCAAGTATAGGTTTTTGGTGTATGTCTTAGTTAAGATGTGTATGTCTTAGTTAAGATGTGTATGTCTTAGTTGGAGGTGAATGTCTTAGATTTGGTGTGTATGTCTCATGTCTTAAATTTGTGATTGAAATGTATAAGATGTGGGTGTTAGGTGGTCAAAGAGTTTTGTGATAGTGATATGTTATAGTGCTCATGTTATGTTATAGATGTTGGTGGAAGTGTTGTGGTATTTTTGTGTATGTCTTATTTTTGTGCGAATGTTTAAAAAAATAAGTGTTTTCAGTGATCATAGTAGTTTTGAGATGCATGATCTTAGATTTTTGGTGATCTTGGTGGTGAGTGATGATAGATGACGGTAAACATGATATGGAATTGGTGATCGTGATTTTTGTGTGAATAATTATAAAAATGTGTGTTTTCTGTGATCTTGGTGGTGGGGTCATAAAATCTGGTAATCGTCTTGGATATAGTGTTCTTAGATAATGTAGGGTACAACAGGTTGAAACAAGGTGGGTTGGGTGTGATGTTACCAACCACCAAGTAACACAATGGGAGTGTGACGTCACTGGAGATGAGCTCGTCGGTCCTGTGAGGTGTGACATCGTGTGTTGGTGGTAGTGAGGTGAGTGCGCTTAGATATTGTCAAATATGATTTTTTTGTGTGAAATGTTTATAAAAATGAGTGTTTTCTGTGATATTAGTGATTTTTGAGGTAAGTGAACATGGGTGATTGTAGTTGGTGGTTGTCTTAGATTATGTGTGTGTGTACAAGATATGTTTTCAGTTGATGGTGAACATGTACTAAGTGTTTGCGTATTAGGTTTGTGTTCATGCATTTTTTTTTTAAGCGCCAAATGGGGAGGGAGTTCTTGGTTAAAGTGATTTGAGGGGATTTCTATAAAAAGGATGTTAGATGGTGATGTTAAACTTAGTTTCTGGTGATTTTGACGGTGATTTGGTAGTATTCAGTGGTGATTTGGTAGTAATCAGTAGTGTTTTGGGAGTATTCGGAGGTGTTTGATGGTGTTTTTTGAAGGTGTTCAAATGATGTGCAGAGTATTTTTTGAAGAATATCAGTGGTGTTCAGAGTTGGTTCAAAGTTAGTCAGTGTGTTAGATATGGTAATGTCTCATGTCATAAGTGTACGAGTTAGTTTTTTTTTTTGTGCTAATGTTGTAAAGTCTGGAGAATGAGGGAGGAGTTTGGGGGGGATGAGTTGTAATTTAATGAAATGTGTAAGTGTGAATGAGAATGTGAATTGGTGGGTGAGTTAGAGAAGACAAAATGTTATGTGATCTTAGTAAAAGTATAGATAGTTTTAGTGATCTTCGTTATGATGATGTTTTAAGAGAATGTGTACAAAAAAATGTGTGATCTTAGTGGTGGGGTTATAGAATTTGGCAAACGTCTTGATTGTGGTGATCTTAGATATTGGAGATATAACAGATATGTGTTTGTGTTAGTTTTGGTAAAATGTCTCATGTCATAAGTGTCTGAGTTAGTTTTTGTGTTAATGTTGTAAAGTCTGGAGACTGAGGGAGTAGTATGGTGGATGTATTGTAATTTCAGTTAATGAAATGTGTAAGTGTTGATAAATTAGAGATGATAAATCTTATTTGGGAGTAATCAAAATGATATTTTGGAAGTGCTTCAGTGTTGTTTGGAAATGTTCAAATGTGTTTATGTGAGTATTCAAATGATTTATGAGAGTGTTCGAAGTAATCTTGGGGTTGTTCTGTAGTGAGATGATAAAGGTTGTGGATGAGAGATATTGAGAAAAGGTGGTCTCAAATGATGTATGAGTGTTTTGAAGGTGTTCAAAGTAAAGTGAGGTGTGTGTGTGTGTGTGTGTGTGTGTGTGTGTGTGTGTGTGTGTGTGTGTGTGTTAGGTGGTCATAGAGTTTTGTGAATATCTTGGTTACAGTGATTTTAGTGGATTTGAGTAGGATAAGTTAGGTTAGGTTAGGTTAGGTTAGGTTAGGATAAGTTAGGTTAGGTTATTTTAGGTTAGGTTAGGTTAGGATAAGTTAGGTTAGGTTAGGTTAGGTTAGGTTAGGTTAGGTTAGGTTAGGTTAGGTTAGGATAAATTAGGTTAGGTTAGGTTAGATTAGGATAAGTTAGGTTATTTTAGGTTAGGTTAGGTTAGGTTAGGATAAGTTAGGTTAGGTTAGGTTAGATTAGGATAAGTTAGGTTAGGTTAGGTTAGGTTAGGTTAGGATAAGTTAGGTTAGGTTAGGTTAGGTTAGGTTAGGTTAGGTTAGGTTAGGTTAGGATAAGTTAGGTTAGGTTAGGTTAGGTTAGGTTAGGATAGGTTAGGTTAGGTTAGGTTCGGTTAGGTTAGGTTAGGTTAGGTTAGGTTCGGATAGGTAAGGTTAGGTTAGGTTAGGATAAGTTAGGTTAGGTTAGGTTAGGATAAGTTAGGTTAGGATAGGTTAGGTTAGGTAAGGTTAGGTTAGGTTAGGTTAGGTTAGGCTAGGTTACGTTCGGTTAGGTTAGGATAGGTTAGGTTAGGTTAGGTTAGGTTAGGTTAGGTTAGGTTAGGTTAGGTTAGGTTAGGTAAGGTTAGGTTAGGTTAGGTTAGGTTAGGTTAGGTTACGTTCGGTTAGGTTAGGTTAGGTTAGGTTAGGTTAGGTTAGGTTAGGTTAGGTTAGGTTAGGTTAGGTTCGGTTAGGTTAGGATAAGTTAGGTTAGGTTAGGTTAGGTTAGGATAAGTTAGGATAGGTTAGGTTAGGTTAGGTTAGGTTAGGTTAGGTTAGGTTCGGTTAGGTTAGGTTAGGATAAGTTAGGATAGGTTAGGTTAGGTTCGGTTAGGTTCGGTTAGGTTCGGTTAGGTTAGGTTAGGTCAGGTTAGGTTAGGTTAGGTTAGGTTAGGTTAAGTTAGGTTAGGTTAGGATAGGTTAGGATAGGTTAGGTTAGGTTAGGTTAGGTTCGGTTCGGTTAGGTTAGGTTCGGTTAGGTTAGGATAGGTTAGGTTCGGTTAGGTTAGGTTAGGTTAGGTTAGGTGTGTGTGTGTGTGTGTGTGTGTGTGTGTGTGTGTGTGTGTGTGTGTGTGTGTGTGTGTGTGTGTTAGGTGGTCATAGAGTTTTGTGAATATCTTGGTTACAGTGATTTTAGTGGATTTGAGATGGGTGATGAGATGCATTTGTGGATGTGAAATGTGATTTTTGTGTGTGTTCAGAAGAGGTGTGTTGGGAGATGGGTGAGTGGATGTGAAGAAATGCGGGTGAGATGGAGAGGGGTATGGGGAGGGTTGTATTAGAAATTTAATGAAATATGGGGGGATTTTACTGAAAATAAAGGTAATGTGTGAATATTTTAAAAAGAAATTATAGAATTGAAAAGTTATGATATATTGGAAAAGAATGGAGGGTATTGAAACATGTCGCAATAGTTGGGTAGTGAGATTAGTTGATGCGAGTATAATATCAATTTGTGTGGATACAAGGACATGGGTATGGAGAGGATTTTATTAGAATTTTAGTAATGTAAAGAGGAATGTGTATTACATTTAAGATTCAGTAAAAAGAAGGGGAAAAAAATTGTAAATAAATTGGTAATTGATGAGGGTTGTGGGTAATGTAGTCGAACTAGAGATACCAAAAAAGATGATATAAGTGGGTTGTTTTTGTGACTTTTTCTGATGAAATTAGTTAAAACGAGAAAAAATTGTGGGTTGTTGGTGATGTGGGTTGTGGGTGATGTGGGATGTGGGTGTTGTGGGTTGTGGGGTGTTGTGGGATGTGGGTGTTGATCTTAGTTTATGGTGATTTTGGTGGTGTTTTGAGTGTATTCAGTGGTGTTTTAGTAGTATTCAGTGGTGTATTTGGGAGTACTCAAATGGTGTTTTGAGGTTATTCAAAGGTGTGATTATAAGTTGTGGGTTGTTGTTGTTGTGACTTTCTGATGAAATTAGTTAAAACGAGAAAAAAAATTGTGGGGTGTGGGTGATGTGGGTGGGTTGTGTGTGTTGTGGGGTGTGGGTGATGTGGGTTGTGTGTGTTGTGGGGTGTGGGTGATGTGGGTTGTGGGTGTTGTGGGATGTGGGTGTTGTGGGTGTTGTTGTCGAGCTAGAGATACCGAAAAAAGATGTTATAAGTGGGTTGTTGATGTGACTTTCTGATGAAATTAGTTAAAACGAGAAAAAATTGTGGGGTGTGGGTGTTGTGGGTTGTGGGTGTTGTGTGTGTTGTGGGTGTTGTTGTCGAACTAGAGATACCGAAAAAGATATTATAAGTGGGTTGTTGTTGTGCCTTTTTCTGATGAAATTAGTTAAAACGAGAAAAAAAATTGTGGGGGTGTGGGTGTTGTGGGTTGTGGGTGTTGTGGGTGTTGTGGTTTGTGGGTGATTTTGGTGGTGTTTTAGTAGTATTCAGTGGTGTATTTGGGAGTACTCAAATGGTGTTTTGGAAGTGTTTCAGTGTTGTTTGGAAATGTTCAAAGGTGTTTTTGAAGGTGTTCAAATGATGTGCAAGAGTACTTATGAAGGTGTTCTGAGAGTATTCAGAGGTGATTTTGGGGGTGTTCGAATGATGTTTTTGGAGTATTTAAAGGCAATTGATGGTGTTTTTTGGTGATGTTCAAAGTAAAGTGTTTGAGTTAGTTTTTGTGATAATGTTGTGAAGTCTGGAGACTGAGGGAGGAGTTTGTGGGGATGAGTTGTAATTTAATGAAATGTGTAAGTGCTGATAAATTAGAGCTGTCAAATCTTATTTGGGAGTATTCAAAATGATATTTTGGAAGTGTTTCAGTGTTGTTTGGAAATGTTCAAAGGTATTTTTGTGAGTATTCAAATGATTTATGAGAGTGTTTTGAAGGTGTTCAAAGTGAGGTGTGTGTGCGTATTAACTTCGTAATATGTAAAATTGTGACTAGTGAATTTATCGAAAAGTGGTTATAAGTGTTGTGGTGACTTTCTGATGAAATAGTTAAAACGAGAAAAATTGGGGGTTATGAGTGAAAATTGTGAGGTGTTGGTTGGAGTGTGAGGGTTCGGGAGGGTGGGGAGGAGGAGAGAGAGAAGGTTACTTCGTGGGGAGTGACCTGAGATGAAATAGTTAAAACGAGAAAAATGTCTAGACTTGTGTTGTAAAGAAATTGTAGATTGTTGTGGGTATTAACGAAAAAATGTGAAATTATTTGGATTATCCTGGGTTAAGAGTGAAAATGTTTTCCCTATGTTGTATATGAAATGTGTAGGGGGGGAAGTCGCCAAGATTCAGCCTGTGTGTGTGAGGTCATCACGTGACGTCACTGACCGCCGAGTAAACACATTAATGAGAGGAATACTGACGTCACACTTGTTAGACCTGTAGTAAGAGAAAGTACCATGCCTCATAGGAGGAGTTCATTTGAATGCTTACCTCCAGAGGGGGGAATCCAAAAAACTCGATCCAAGGAGATGGAGACTTTGATTTCGAGAAAAATTTGATCCGAGGAATTGGAGTCTTTGTATTATCGAGAAAACTTGATCCAAGGAAGTAGAGTCTTTGTATTATTTTGATATCGAGAAAAAAAATGGGGTTGAAGTGGGAGTCCATTTTGATGCAAGTGGGAGTTCATTTGAATGCTGACCCCCAGAGGGGGGCGCGGGTGGGGGCGCGGGGGGCGCGGGTGGGGGCGCGGGGGGCGCGGGTGGGGGGTCGTGGGCGGGGGTCGTGGGCGGGGGTCGTGGGCGGGGGTCGTGGGCGGGGTCAAGGTCATTAGCACATAGGTGTGAAAAAGGTCATTAGCACGTAGGTGTGAAAAGGAGACCGCTCTGTAGAAGTGATGCCTGAGCCGCCGGGATGCCTGAGCCACCTTCATCACTACTTATATATATATATATATATATATATATATATAGGTTTTTCTCTTTTTTCTAAATAGCTCTTGTTCTTTTTTATTTCTTCTATTGTCCATGGGGAAGTGGAAAAGAATCTTTCCTCCGTAAGCCATGCGTGTCGTATGAGGCGACTAAAATGCCGGGAGCAATGGGCTAGTAACCCCTTCTCCTGTATACAATTACTAAAAAAGAGAAGAAGAAAAACTTTATAAAACTGGGTTGCTTAAATGTGCGTGGATGTAGTGCGGATGACAAGAAACAGATGATTGCTGATGTTATGAATGAAAAGAAGTTGGATGTCCTGGCCCTAAGCGAAACAAAGCTGAAGGGGGTAGGAGAGTTTCAGTGGGGGGAAATAAATGGGATTAAATCTGGAGTATCTGAGAGAGTTAGAGCAAAGGAAGGGGTAGCAGTAATGTTAAATGATCAGTTATGGAAGGAGAAAAGAGAATATGAATGTGTAAATTCAAGAATTATGTGGATTAAAGTAAAGGTTGGATGCGAGAAGTGGGTCATAATAAGCGTGTATGCACCTGGAGAAGAGAGGAATGCAGAGGAGAGAGAGAGATTTTGGGAGATGTTAAGTGAATGTATAGGAGCCTTTGAACCAAGTGAGAGAGTAATTGTGGTAGGGGACTTGAATGCTAAAGTAGGAGAAACTTTTAGAGAGGGTGTGGTAGGTAAGTTTGGGGTGCCAGGTGTAAATGATAATGGGAGCCCTTTGATTGAACTTTGTATAGAAAGGGGTTTAGTTATAGGTAATACATATTTTAAGAAAAAGAGGATAAATAAGTATACACGATATGATGTAGGGCGAAATGACAGTAGTTTGTTGGATTATGTATTGGTAGATAAAAGACTGTTGAGTAGACTTCAGGATGTACATGTTTATAGAGGGGCCACAGATATATCAGATCACTTTCTAGTTGTAGCTATACTGAGAGTAAAAGGTAGATGGGATACAAGGAGAATAGAAGCATCAGGGAAGAGAGAGGTGAAGGTTTATAAACTAAAAGAGGAGGCAGTTAGGGTAAGATATAAACAGCTATTGGAGGATAGATGGGCTAATGAGAGCATAGGCAATGGGGTCGAAGAGGTATGGGGTAGGTTTAAAAATGTAGTGTTAGAGTGTTCAGCAGAAGTTTGTGGTTACAGGAAAGTGGGTGCAGGAGGGAAGAGGAGCGATTGGTGGAATGATGATGTAAAGAGAGTAGTAAGGGAGAAAAAGTTAGCATATGAGAAGTTTTTACAAAGTAGAAGTGATGCAAGGAGGGAAGAGTATATGGAGAAAAAGAGAGAAGTTAAGAGAGTGGTGAAGCAATGTAAAAAGAGAGCAAATGAGAGAGTGGGTGAGATGTTATCAACAAATTTTGTTGAAAATAAGAAAAAGTTTTGGAGTGAGATTAACAAGTTAAGAAAGCCTAGAGAACAAATGGATTTGTCAGTTAAAAATAGGAGAGGAGAGTTATTAAATGGAGAGTTAGAGGTATTGGGAAGATGGAAGGAATATTTTGAGGAATTGTTAAATGTTGATGAAGATAGGGAAGCTGTGATTTCGTGTATAGGGCAAGGAGGAATAACATCTTGTAGGAGTGAGGAAGAGCCAGTTGTGAGTGTGGGGGAAGTTCGTGAGGCAGTAGGTAAAATGAAAGGGGGTAAGGCAGCCGGGATTGATGGGATAAAGATAGAAATGTTAAAAGCAGGTGGGGATATAGTTTTGGAGTGGTTGGTGCAATTATTTAATAAATGTATGGAAGAGGGTAAGGTACCTAGGGATTGGCAGAGAGCATGCATAGTTCCTTTGTATAAAGGCAAAGGGGATAAAAGAGAGTGCAAAAATTATAGGGGGATAAGTCTGTTGAGTGTACCTGGTAAAGTGTATGGTAGAGTTATAATTGAAAGAATTAAGAGTAAGACGGAGAATAGGATAGCAGATGAACAAGGAGGCTTTAGGAAAGGTAGGGGGTGTGTGGACCAGGTGTTTACAGTGAAACATATAAGTGAACAGTATTTAGATAAGGCTAAAGAGGTCTTTGTGGCATTTATGGATTTGGAAAAGGCGTATGACAGGGTGGATAGGGGGGCAATGTGGCAGATGTTGCAAGTGTATGGTGTAGGAGGTAGGTTACTGAAAGCAGTGAAGAGTTTTTACGAGGATAGTGAGGCTCAAGTTAGAGTATGTAGGAAAGAGGGAAATTTTTTCCCAGTAAAAGTAGGCCTTAGACAAGGATGTGTGATGTCACCGTGGTTGTTTAATATATTTATAGATGGGGTTGTAAGAGAAGTAAATGCGAGGGTTTTGGCAAGAGGCGTGGAGTTAAAAGATAAAGAATCACACACAAAGTGGGAGTTGTCACAGCTGCTCTTTGCTGATGACACTGTGCTCTTGGGAGATTCTGAAGAGAAGTTGCAGAGATTGGTGGATGAATTTGGTAGGGTGTGCAAAAGAAGAAAATTAAAGGTGAATACAGGAAAGAGTAAGGTTATGAGGATAACAAAAAGATTAGGTGATGAAAGATTGAATATCAGATTGGAGGGAGAGAGTATGGAGGAGGTGAACGTATTCAGATATTTGGGAGTGGACGTGTCAGCGGATGGGTCTATGAAAGATGAGGTGAATCATAGAATTGATGAGGGAAAAAGAGTGAGTGGTGCACTTAGGAGTCTGTGGAAACAAAGAACTTTGTCCTTGGAGGCAAAGAGGGGAATGTATGAGAGTATAGTTTTACCAACGCTCTTATATGGGTGTGAAGCGTGGGTGATGAATGTTGCAGCGAGGAGAAGGCTGGAGGCAGTGGAGATGTCATGTCTGAGGGCAATGTGTGGTGTGAATATAATGCAGAGAATTCGTAGTTTGGAAGTTAGGAGGAGGTGCGGGATTACCAAAACTGTTGTCCAGAGGGCTGAGGAAGGGTTGTTGAGGTGGTTCGGACATGTAGAGAGAATGGAGCGAAACAGAATGACTTCAAGAGTGTATCAGTCTGTAGTGGAAGGAAGGCGGGGTAGGGGTCGGCCTAGGAAGGGTTGGAGGGAGGGGGTAAAGGAGGTTTTGTGTGCGAGGGGCTTGGACTTCCAGCAGGCATGCGTGAGCGTGTTTGATAGGAGTGAATGGAGACAAATGGTTTTTAATACTTGACGTGCTGTTGGAGTGTGAGCAAAGTAACATTTATGAAGGGATTCAGGGAAACCGGCAGGCCGGACTTGAGTCCTGGAGATGGGAAGTACAGTGCCTGCACTCTGAAGGAGGGGTGTTAATGTTGCAGTTTAAAAACTGTAGTGTAAAGCACCCTTCTGGCAAGACAGTGATGGAGTGAATGATGGTGAAAGTTTTTCTTTTTCGGGCCACCCTGCCTTGGTGGGAATCGGCCGGTGTGATAATAAAAAAAAAAAAAAAAAATATATATATATATATATATATATATATATATATATATATATATATACATATATATATATATATATATATGTTGCAACCCCTGAATGGGTTGCAATGATTATTATGTATATATATAATTATTACCTTTTCATTTAATTTTATATTGCTTATATTTGCGATAATAGCTAAATCGTAAATGTATTGCTTTATATTGTTATTTGACGTAGTTATGTTGTTAGGTAGGATGTAACAAATGTGTTCAGTTCAAGTCTTGATAGTCTAACTACTGTAATTATCGCTCCTTGCTCGATATTTTGCCGGCTTCTGAGCTGCAGTTGTCCTCGGAGCTATCACGTGATCGAAGGGGGGGGGGTGGCCTCACCTCGCCTGAAGTATGCAGTCTGCTCTAGACTCTCTTGGAGGTTGGACACATTGTCTGTCTCATTATTCTTGTTAGTTCTGTAGAACTCTGTTCACAGAACCTTGTATAGACTTAGTGATTTTCGACGTTGTACTGAGGTTGTGTGTCTCATAGACACTCTGAGTAACTCAGGTCCTGAACTATAGCTTATGACCTAATTTGTACTGGTTTCTGTGTATTATCACAGTCAGGGATTTTCATATGCTGAACTTAGATTCAGTAGTATGGGAGTTTTGTAACTTTTTTGGAGGATCTGCAGATGGTCCCTACTTAGTGTCGTTATATTATCTCCTTGTTCCTGATTCTGTGTCGCAGTTGCTTGTTGCATTGCTATTGGGCTTAGCATTCTTTTTGTTGTTCAAGCAGACTGTTCTGGTTGCCAGTCGGTCAAGAAGTTAGTTTATTAGAGGACTTTGTCAGTCACTTGTTTAAGTCTAGTCGAGTCGTGAGACATAGCGAACTACTTAGAGCACTTACACACATACACACAAACTTACTTGTACATATTTGTAATATCTTATTAAATGTTAATGTACCAGACGGTACTTAAGAATGATAATGTGATATGTGCTTTCAACACAATAATACTGTAAACGAGAGAAGTGATATTATTTTGATTATTGTGATTAATTTAATTTAATTTAATTTGATAATATACCTCTAGACTTAATAAATTTATTAAATTTTAATTTCTCTAGTTAGTAGCCTACCAGTTGTAATCCTGAAGCAATATTGAATAATAATGAATTTTAATGGATAATTGGACAAGGATACTGACTACTTGTTACGAAAACCCAGTAACAGGCTGGATGTTTTAAGGGCAGTCCTTTCTAGTATTCACTGGAGATCTCTAAGCTTTTAGAATCGCGTTTTTTGTAACAATATAAACACGCTAGATAACAGGGATATCTTGCTACTCCTACTTACACTTTGGTCACACTTCACAGACACGCACATGCATATATATATACATACATCTAGGTTTTTCTCCTTTTTCTAAATAGCTCTTGTTCTTCTTTATTTCTTCTATTGTCCATGGGGAAGTGGAAAAGAATCTTTCCTCCGTAAGCTATGCGTGTCGTATGAGGCGACTAAAATGCCGGGAGCAATGGGCTAGTAACCCCTTCTCCTGTAGACACTTACTAAAAAAGAGAAGAAGAAAAACTTTATAAAACTGGGATGCTTAAATGTGCGTGGATGTAGTGCGGATGACAAGAAACAGATGATTGCTGATGTTATGAATGAAAAGAAGTTGGATGTCCTGGCCCTAAGCAAAACAAAGCTGAAGGGGATAGGAGAGTTTCAGTGGGGGGAAATAAATGGGATTAAATCTGGAGTATCTGAGAGAGTTAGAGCAAAGGAAGGGGTAGCAGTAATGTTAAATGATCAGTTATGGAAGGAGAAAAGAGAATATGAATGTGTAAATTCAAGAATTATGTGGATTAAAGTAAAGGTTGGATGCGAGAAGTGGGTCATAATAAGCGTGTATGCACCTGGAGAAGAGAGGAATGCAGAGGAGAGAGAGAGATTTTGGGAGATGTTAAGTGAATGTATAGGAGCCTTTGAACCAAGTGAGAGAGTAATTGTGGTAGGGGACCTGAATGCTAAAGTAGGAGAAACTTTTAGAGAGGGTGTGGTAGGTAAGTTTGGGGTGCCAGGTGTAAATGATAATGGGAGCCCTTTGATTGAACTTTGTATAGAAAGGGGTTTAGTTATAGGTAATACATATTTTAAGAAAAAGAGGATAAATAAGTATATAAGATATGATGTAGGGCGAAATGACAGTAGTTTGTTGGATTATGTATTGGTAGATAAAAGATTGTTGAGTAGACTTCAGGATGTACATGTTTATAGAGGGGCCACAGATATATCAGATCACTTTCTAGTTGTAGCTACACTGAGAGTAAAAGGTAGATGGGATACAAGGAGAATAGAAGCATCAGGGAAGAGAGAGGTGAAGGTTTATAAACTAAAAGAGGAGGCAGTTAGGGTAAGATATAAACAGCTATTGGAGGATAGATGGGCTAATGAGAGCATAGGCAATGGGGTCGAAGAGGTATGGGGTAGGTTTAAAAATGTAGTGTTAGAGTGTTCAGCAGAAGTTTGTGGTTACAGGAAAGTGGGTGCGGGAGGGAAGAGGAGCGATTGGTGGAATGATGATGTAAAGAGAGTAGTAAGGGAGAAAAAGTTAGCATATGAGAAGTTTTTACAAAGTAGAAGTGATGCAAGGAGGGAAGAGTATATGGAGAAAAAGAGAGAGGTTAAGAGAGTGGTGAAGCAATGTAAAAAGAGAGCAAATGAGAGAGTGGGTGAGATGTTATCAACAAATTTTGTTGAAAATAAGAAAAAGTTTTGGAGTGAGATTAACAAGTTAAGAAAGCCTAGAGAACAAATGGATTTGTCAGTTAAAAATAGGAGAGGAGAGTTATTAAATGGAGAGTTAGAGGTATTGGGAAGATGGAGGGAATATTTTGAGGAATTGTTAAATGTTGATGAAGATAGGGAAGCTGTGATTTCGTGTATAGGGCAAGGAGGAATAACATCTTGTAGGAGTGAGGAAGAGCCAGTTGTGAGTGTGGGGGAAGTTCGTGAGGCAGTAGGTAAAATGAAAGGGGGTAAGGCAGCCGGGATTGATGGAATAAAGATAGAAATGTTAAAAGCAGGTGGGGATATAGTTTTGGAGTGGTTGGTGCAATTATTTAATAAATGTATGGAAGAGGGTAAGGTACCTAGGGATTGGCAGAGAGCATGCATAGTTCCTTTGTATAAAGGCAAAGGGGATAAAAAAAGAGTGCAAAAATTATAGGGGGATAAGTCTGCTGAGTATACCTGGTAAAGTGTATGGTAGAGTTATTATTGAAAGAATTAAGAGTAAGACGGAGAATAGGATAGCAGATGAACAAGGAGGCTTTAGGAAAGGTAGGGGGTGTGTGGACCAGGTGTTTACAGTGAAACATATAAGTGAACAGTATTTAGATAAGGCTAAAGAGGTCTTTGTGGCATTTATGGATTTGGAAAAGGCGTATGACAGGGTGGATAGGGGGGCAATGTGGCAGATGTTGCAAGTGTATGGTGTAGGAGGTAGGTTACTGAAAGCAGTGAAGAGTTTTTACGAGGATAGTGAGGCTCAAGTTAGAGTATGTAGGAAAGAGGGAAATTATTTCCCAGTAAAAGTAGGCCTTAGACAAGGATGTGTGATGTCACCGTGGTTGTTTAATATATTTATAGATGGGTTGTAAGAGAAGTAAATGCGAGGGTCTTGACAAGAGGCGTGGAGTTAAAAGATAAAGAATCACACACAAAGTGGGAGTTGTCACAGCTGCTCTTTGCTGATGACACTGTGCTCTTGGGAGATTCTGAAGAGAAGTTGCAGAGATTGGTGGATGAATTTGGTAGGGTGTGCAAAAGAAGAAAATTAAAGGTGAATACAGGAAAGAGTAAGGTTATGAGGATAACAAAAAGATTAGGTGATGAAAGATTGAATATCAGATTGGAGGGAGAGAGTATGGAGGAGGTGAATGTATTCAGATATTTGGGAGTGGACGTGTCAGCGGATGGGTCTATGAAAGATGAGGTGAATCATAGAATTGATGAGGGAAAAAGAGTGAGTGGTGCACTTAGGAGTCTGTGGAGACAAAGAACTTTGTCCTTGGAGGCAAAGAGGGGAATGTATGAGAGTATAGTTTTACCAACGCTCTTATATGGGTGTGAAGCATGGGTGATGAATGTTGCAGCGAGGAGAAGGCTGGAGGCAGTGGAGATGTCATGTCTGAGGGCAATGTGTGGTGTGAATATAATGCAGAGAAATCGTAGTTTGGAAGTTAGGAGGAGGTGCGGGATTACCAAAACTGTTGTCCAGAGGGCTGAGGAAGGGTTGTTGAGGTGGTTCGGACATGTAGAGAGAATGGAGCGAAACAGAATGACTTCAAGAGTGTATCAGTCTGTAGTGGAAGGAAGGCGGGGTAGGGGTCGGCCTAGGAAAGGTTGGAGAGAGGGGGTAAAGGAGGTTTTATGTGCGAGGGGCTTGGACTTCCAGCAGGTATGCATGAGCGTGTTTGATAGGAGTGAATGGAGACAAATGGTTTTTAATACTTGACGTGCTGTTGGAGTGTGAGCAAAGTAACATTTATGAAGGGGTTCAGGGAAACCGGCAGGCCGGACTTGAGTCCTGGAGATGGGAAGTACAGTGCCTGCACTCTGAAGGAGGGGTGTTAATGTTGCAGTTTAAAAACTGAAGTGTAAATCACCCTTCTGGCAAGACAGTGATGGAGTGAATGATGATGAAAGTTTTTCTTTTTCGGGCCACCCTGCCTTGGTGGGAATCGGCCAGTGTGATAATAATAATATATATATATATATATATATATATATATATATATATATATATATATATATATATATATATATATATATATATATATATATATATATATATAAACCTCCTCTTCATTGTTGAAGGAAAAGTCATTATCGTGGACACGTGTTCTCCCGTGTCCATGGACACGTGTCATTATTTGATAATTATAAAGAGTGACTGGCCGGGACATCGTTAGTTTCATCTGTGTCATCATGGTTCAGTAATTAGCTGGCAATTACCATGATGAAGGCATTTTGTTACAGTCGTTATGTCCTTCTTGCCCTCTGCTACCCCCACTATTATATATATATATATATATATATATATATATATATATATATATATATATATATATATATATATATATATATATGTCGTGCCGAATAGGTAGAACTTGCGATCTTGGCTTAAATAGCAACGCTCATCTTGCCATATAGGACAAGTGAAAATTTGTGTATGCAATAATTTCGCCAAAATCATTCTGAACCTAACGAAAAAAATATATTTCACTCTGTTTGTTTAGTATTAAATTACTGTAAACAAATCTAAAATATATATAGTTGGGTTAGGCTAAAATAAATTGCTCTTGTTATAATAAGGTTAGGTAAGTTTTCTAAGATTCTTTTGGTGCAAAATGAAATTTTTTTACATTATCATTATTGAAAAAAATATATCTTTAAACGTATAAAAGAAAATTTCAGGAAGGGCTTTATTTTAAATGAGTTCTTGCTAATTGACCAGTTTTACATATTCGGCACGACATATATATATATATATATATATATATATATATATATATATATATATATATATATATATATGAGGCTGGATAGGGTGGGGGAAAATATTTCCGATACCTGCTGGTAGCAGACTGATACCCGCTGGTAGCAGAATGGCCAGAGCTCTGCTGCCTTCACCATGCAGAGGAACTGTCTGCACACTTCTAAGACCTAGGGAATTTCATCTAGACTTAACGCTCCTTTATACAAGATTGTTAATGGTAGTTTGTGTTTATTTACTTATACCTTTCTAGGACACACGAGGAGTGTGTTGTATCTCTCAGTGTATATACTGAGAAGTATCTCTCAGTGTATATATACTGAGAAGTATCTCTCAGTGTATATATACTGAGAAGTATCTCTCAGTGTATATATACTGAGAAGTATCTCTCAGTGTATATATACTGAGAAGTATCTCTCAGTGTATATATACTGAGAAGTATCTCTCAATGTATATATACTGAGAAGTATGTCTCAGTGTATATATACTGAGAAGTATCTCGCAGTGTATATATACTGAGATGTATCTATCAGTGTATATATACTAAGAAGTATCTCTCAGTGTATATATACTGAGAAGTATCTCTCAGTGTATATATACTGAGAAGTATCTCTCGGTGTATATATACTGAGAAGTATCTCTCAGTGTATATATACTCAGAGGTGTGTATCTCTCAATGTATATATGCTGAGAAGCATATCTCAGTGTATATACACTGAGTAGTGTGTATCTCTCAGTGTATACACACTGAAATCTTGTATCTCTTGGTCATGGCTTCCCCAGAGGGACCTGGAAGGATTACCTTGCTTTATATTTACTCTGCATTTATTTAACTTGCTCTACTAGTAAGAGGAAGAGTAGAAACAAAAGGAGAAAATAACACACACAATACCGTGAGCAGCAGTTTACCTACAATTCACCTTCAGTCCCTCCCTCTCATAACCCTGATTTGTCCCTCTCATAACCCTGATTTATCCCTTCAAAATATCCGGCGCAATGCGCAACCCATACGCGTTTACCGTTGATATTTTTCAATATAATAATTATAATAATAATTATAAATAGCAACAACAATAGTACTAATACTACTACTACTACTACTACTACTACTACTACTACTACTAATAATAATAATAATAATAATAATAATAATAATAATAGTAGCAACAATAATAATAATAATAATAATAATAATAATAATAATAATAATAATAATTATAATAATAATAATAAATAAATAACAATAACAATAATAATAATAATAATAATAATAATAATTATTATTATTATTATTATAATTTCGGAAACAAGAGAGTTTATTAATGTTTTATATAACTTGTGTATTTTCTGGATAATATTCACACTGATATTATTTACATTATTTTAAACCAAATGTTAATAAAACCAGACAAATTTTTTATCCATAACTTTTTATTGCGTAATTTTATTGCATCACAGAATTTCTTTTATATATATATATATATACGTATATATATATATATATATATATATATATATATATATATATATATATATATATATATATATATATATATATATATATATATATACGTATATATATTTATTTATTAGAGTTATTAATACTTGATTAAGCACAGCTATCATCATTGAATTATTATAATTATTATTATGAGTATCATGACCCTGGACAAAGCACAGATATCATCACTGAATTATTATAACTATTACTGCTATTGATCCTGATTATTAAATATATCTCCCGGGGGTGATGAGGGTCGTGACTTGATGCTAGTGAAGGTCTTTTGATCCAGAGAATTGGAGCTGCCATCCCCTTCCTTGGATCAAACCTGATTACCTTCCACCCCTCCCATTCCCCAGGTGCATTTGTTTACCTTAGGAGTTTGGCGCTTCTAGACACATATAATAATAATAATAATAATAATAATAATAATAATAATAATAATAATAATAATTATTATTATTATTATTATTATTATTATTATTTAGTATTATTATTATTATTATAGTAGTAGTAGCAACAATAGTAGCAGCAGTAGTAGTAGTAGTAGTAGTAGTAGTAGTAGTAGTAGTAGTAGTAGTAGTAGTAGTAGTAATAGCAGTAATAGCAGTAGTAGTAGTAGTAGTAGTAGTAGTAGTAGTAGTAGTAATAGCAGTAGTAGTAGTGATAGCAGTAATAGTAGTAATAGCAGTAGTAGTAGTAGTAGTAATAGCAATAGTAGTAGTAGTAGTAGTAGTAATAGCAATAATAGTAGTAGTAGTAGTAGTAATAGCAGTAGTAGTAGTAGTAGTAGTAGTAGTAATAGCAGTAGTAGTAGTAGTAGTAGTAATAGCAGTAGTGGTAGTAATAGTAGTAGTAGTAGTAATAGCAGTAGTAGTAGTAGTAATAGCAGTAGTAGTAGTAATAGTAGTAGTAGTAGTAATAGCAGTAGTAGTAGTAGTAATAGCAGTAGTAGTAGTAATAGTAGTAGTAGTAGTAATAGTAGTAGTAGTAGTAGTAATAGCAGTAGTAGTAGTAATAGTAGTAGTAGTAGTAATAGTAGTAGTAGTAGTAGTAGTAGTAGTAGCAGTAGTAGTAGTAGTAATAATAATAGCAGTAGTAGTAGTAATAGTAGTAGTAGTAGTAGTAATAGCAGTAGTAGTAGTAGTAGTAACAGCAGTAGTAGTAGTAGTAGTAGTAATAGCAGTAGTAGTAGTAATAGTAGTAGTAGTAGTAATAGCAGTAGTAGTAGTAGTAATAGCAGTAGTAGTAGTAATAGTAGTAGTAGTAGTAATAGTAGTAGTAGTAGTAGTAATAGCAGTAGTAGTAATAATAGCAGTAGTAGTAGTAATAGTAGTAGTAGTAGTAGTAATAGCAGTAGTAGTAGTAGTAGTAATAGCAGCAGTAGTAGTAGTAGTAGTAATAGCAGCAGTAGTAGTAGTAGTAGTAGTAGTAGTAGTAGTAGTAGTATAAAGCTAATAATAATCATGTTTAAAATAAAATAAGTGGTCAATCAGACTGTGAGTGACTGTGACCTTCTTGTTCATGTCTTGTGCTGATGTGTGAACCACTGACTGTGTGTCTGAAGCTTCAATAACTGTAAGAGATCAATAAAAGGGCACCTCTGTATATGTACATCAGAAGGGAGTCTGAACCTTAATTGGACTCACGATCCTCGTTTGTTTACCAGTCTTTCAGTCGTGGACTAATTGACAGTTAGCCCTTTCCAAACCTGTATCAATCACCATCTGATCCGTTGAACGTGTGTCAATTGCTATCTGGTCCGTAGAACGTGTATCAGTTGCCAACCGGTCCATAGAACCTGTATCAATTGCCAACTGATCCATAGAGCCTGTATTAATTGCCATCTGGTCTGTAGAACCTGTATCAATTGCCATCTGGTCCGTAGAACCTGTATTACTTGTCAACTGGTTCGCAGAACCTGAATCTCTGGAGTTTTTC
>NC_091321.1:20970426-21010426 GCF_038502225.1 Cherax quadricarinatus
ATCCTAATCAACAAACCAGCGAGCGGTCTCACTTGCCTCGTCAGATGAACTTTTCTGCTGGAAAGAGCGAGGTAAGTGCAGCTCTCGCCTTCACGAGGCTTGATACGACTTCTTTTAAACTCATTTCAATGATTAACCTGACTGTTAAACATTTTACAAACATTAAAACTGGCGTGAACAGGGTTCAGTGCCGTACTAGCTCTCACTAGCCCTATAAACCGTCAATAAGAAGACTCTTAAGAACAGGACTCAGTGCGATGCTAACTCTCACTGGCCCTATAAACCGTCAACAAGAATACTCATAAGAACAGGACTCAGTGCAGTGCTAGCTCTCACTGGCCCTATAAACAGTCAACAAGAAGACTCACATGAACAGGACTCAGTACGGTGCTAGCTCTCACTGGCCCTATAAACCGTCAACAAGAAGACTCTTAAGAACAGGACTCAGTGCGGTGCTAGCTCTCACTGGCCCTATAAACCGTCAACAAGTATACTCATAAGAACAGGACTCAGTACGGTGCTAACTCTCACTGACCCTATAAACTGTCAACAAGAATACTCTTAAGAACAGGACTCAGTGCGGTGCTAGCTCTCACTGGCCCTATAAACCGTCAACAAGAATACTTATAAGAACAGGACTCAGTGCAGTGCTAGCTCTCACTGGCCCTATAAACCGTCAACAAGAATACTCATAAGAACAGGACTCAGTGCAGTCCTAGCTCTCACTGGCCCTATAAACCGTCAACAAGAATACTCATAAGAACAGGACTCAGTGCAGTCCTAGCTCTCACTGGCCCTATAAACAGTCAACAAGAATACTCTTAAGAACAGGACTCAGTGCGGTGGTAGCTCTCACTGGCCCTATAAACCGTCAACAAGAATACTCATAAGAACAGGACTCAGTGCGGTGGTAGCTCTCACTCGCCCTATAAACCGTCAACAGAAAGTCTAACTCGAATGTGAATTAGCGTATTAACGTAAAACTGGTCTTTAGACAAATTAAAGTTTGGCATTGACGTAATGAGTTTTGATTCTATAATACACCTCCATACATAATTATTAGATTTAAACCCTAGTTAGCAATTGTGAATATCTGTTTTGCGATCACAAATCACAGATGTGAGAACTTATAGCGACTATAGCACAGCAGTGCTATCGTTGCTGCCATTATCTGTACACTCAGAAATTTTTATATACTTGTTTCTATATCTCTTACCTGCACTAAATGTGAGCATCGATGTAGAGATAAACAATACACACCTTTGTCAACGTTGTTCCAGTGATATGGAACAACGAAATAAGCTGTTTAACTTTGTTAATAGTGGTTCTTTCTATGTGCTGTTTCCCTACACACACATTATATATATATATATATATATATATATATATATATATATATATATATATATATATATATATATATATATATATATATATATATATATAATGTATATATATATATATATATATATATACATATATATAATTTAATTATAAATTTTTCTTATTGTTTCTTAATAGCATCAAACTGTTTTGTTTTAAAAGTATTGTGAAACAAATTTTCTACATTGTCTTTTGTATTTTTGACCAATATTTGTGATTAATATTTATATTTGTTATTTATTATTATCAGGGAGTGTCACAGGTCACAGCACCTCAGAGCTGAGAGTGTCACAGGTCACAGCACCTCAGAGCTGAGAGTGTCACAGGTCACAGCACCTCAGAGCTGGGAGTGTCACAGGTCACAGCACCTCAGAGCTGAGAGTGTCACAGGTCACAGCACCTCAGAGCTGAGAGTGTCACAGGTCACAGCACCTCAGAGCTGGGAGTGTCACAGGTCACAGCACCTCAGAGCTGGGAGTGTCACAGGTCACAGCACCTCAGAGCTGGGAGTGTCACAGGTCACAGCACCTCAGAGCTGAGAGTGTCACAGGTCACAGCACCTCAGAGCTGGGAGTGTCACAGGTCACAGCACCTCAGAGCTGGGAGTGTCACAGGTCACAGCACCTCAGAGCTGGGAGTGTCACAGGTCACAGCACCTCAGAGCTGAGAGTGTCACAGGTCACAGCACCTCAGAGCTGGGAGTGTCACAGGTCACAGCACCTCAGAGCTGAGAGTGTCACAGGTCACAGCACCTCAGAGCTGGGAGTGTCACAGGTCACAGCACCTCAGAGCTGAGAGTGTCACAGGTCACAGCACCTCAGAGCTGAGAGTGTCACAGGTCACAGCACCTCAGAGCTGAGAGTGTCACAGGTCACAGCACCTCAGAGCTGGGAGTGTCACAGGTCACAGCACCTCAGAGCTGGGAGTGTCACAGGTCACAGCACCTCAGAGCTGGGAGTGTCACAGGTCACAGCACCTCAGAACTGAGAGTGTCACAGGTCACAGCACCTCAGAGCTGAGAGTGTCACAGGTCACAAATCAATCACTAAACTCACACGGAAGGTCAACCACCATCAACACCAGCTGTCTTCTTCACAATTTATCCTAAGTAAATGTACGGGACACAACAACTTGGTGCACTGACTCTCGAGTGCACGAGAGGACGTGCACGGAGCACGTAACGTAACACACAGCGGAGACCTCGTCAAGTAACAAGTAACGGAGAAGGGGTGGGGGAGGGAGGGTAGACTGGGCAGACAGCACTTAGAATAAGACTGAGGCACATGTGTAACACTTAGGAATCTTTATTGGTAATAAAGACACCCAAGTGTGGCACATATGACTCACTCGTCAACTTGTTGGCACTGCCTACCATTAATACTTAAAATACTGCAACATAGCGCCTGGGTTTTGTCTGTGTCAACACGGAAGGCTTGCGAGAGGTTCAACACAGCAGTAGACAGCAACTCTTAGCTTGCAGTTTACGCACGCTCGAAACGTTCTTCACAGCAGCATCCCGTGAGGACGAGTACTGAAACACTTTTCGCTCACACTGCCAAGACTCTGCGAGCCTCACCGGATTAGTGGTTTTTAGTGAATTTAAAGTTATTACTGTTGGGAATTATAGTTATAATAACTGATAATTTTGCTTGTGTAGAGCGAAAGATGCCAGCAATATTCTCCCCGTGTACTTTCTATTCACATGCTCAAGTACTTCACATTCTCCTCCCTCTTATACATCCACGAAGCTGGATGTATAAAAGGTGGTCAGTTCCTCAGCCTGGAAACCTGAGGGACTGACCACCTCAAATATTTTTCCTCCAATTCCGAAGGACTGATTATATCATCTTCATTTCATTACTACTGCTGCCTTTGTATTTGACTGAAGAAGTCTACTGTGTAGGTCAAACGTTTCATCAATAAAGATACCCAACTGGTGCACGTCTGTCTTAATCTCCAACCTGTCAGTATTTTAAACCAGTTTTCAACAAGGTTCTTGTCGACAGTTCTTTTCAGAACTCAATAGTATCTTGCACGACGATGCGCTTCCTGACTATATGAATATAATAATAATAATAATAATAATAATAATAATAATAATAATAATAATAATAATAATAATAATAATAAATGTAATTCAGAAAATTTTTACTAATTGTATCACAGGCACTCTCAGAGACGTTGTTCTCTGGTCTCAGAGAACATAGGCACTCTCAGAGACGTTGTTCTCTGGTCTCAGAGAACATAGGCACTCTCAGAGACGTTGTTCTCTGGTCTCAGAGAACATAGGCACTCTCAGAGACGTTGTTCTCTGGTCTCAGAGAACATAGGCACTCTCAGAGACGTTGTTCTCTGGTCTCAGAGAACACAGGCACTCTCAGAGAAGTTGTTCTCTGGTCTCAGAGAACATAGGCACTCTCAGAGACGTTGTTCTCTGGTCTCAGAGAACACAGGCACTCTCAGAGACGTTGTTCTCTGGTCTCAGAGAACATAGGCACTCTCAGAGACGTTGTTCTCTGGTCTCAGAGAACACAGGCACTCTCAGAGACGTTGTTCTCTGGTCTCAGAGAACATAGGCACTCTCAGAGACGTTGTTCTCTGGTCTCAGAGAACACAGGCACTCTCAGAGACGTTGTTCTCTGGTCTCAGAGAACATAGGCACTCTCAGAGACGTTGTTCTCTGGTCTCAGAGAACACAGGCACTCTCAGAGACGTTATTCTCTGGTCTCAGAGAAAACAGGCACTCTCAGAGACGTTGTTCTCTGGTCTCAGAGAACACAGGCACTCTCAGAGATGTTGTTTTCTGGTCTCAAACACACACACACACACACACTGGCCGAATAACTGAGTTGATCTCAACTATAAACACTGGAAAGTTCGCCTTTCCTGGCAACATCCCACAACAGGGGGATCAGAACCTCTCCAAGCCCAGATGAGAAACCTCTTTAAAGTCTTCCGATTCTTTAAAAGCCGAAGTAGCGACGCTCTGAACACGGTTAAGGAGCAGAGGATCGCGGCCTTCAAGGGACATATACACATATTTACTGCCTTTATTTACAACGGAAGTGGAAATACAAGGGTCACAATTGATATTATTACTTATTATTTTGTTAATACAACGTTTTATATAATATTATTCCCTTTGCAAAAGGCGTTAAGGCAAGGTATAAAAATAAAGGATGAGATAAGAGACGTGTAGCGTTTGATTCACTCTCTTTGGAAGGTTTCTAAGTGCTTCCCTTTGCTCTGGAAACTGCAGGTTTCTATAGAGCCAAAGAGGCTCACGAACGAGTCCCCTCCTGGGTTTCTAAAAAGTTCTAATCAATGGTTCTAGACTGAAGCTCTGGGCTCTCTCTATATAGCTCTAGATTAAAGCTTGTAGCTTTCTAGAGGGAGGGGGGTTCTTTAGAGCAAGATGGCTCTAGAGTAAGCCATGCATGGCTTTAAAAGATTTCTACAACGTGAAAGGCTCTTTACAGCCTTGTGTCTTTCTGAATAATTCATATAGAGTAAGAAAGCTCTATCCACACCTCGTAGGCTCTATAGTGCCCATCAAAGATTTTGATTCTTGGTAATATTAAACATCCCATCGTCCAAAAAAATAGATGGCATCAACATCCACATTATTTATATTTTATTTCGGATCCACTGACAGAACCACGTCTGCACGCTGCTAGGACCAACAGCCCGCTTGATCAGGCCGGCAGGTAGGAGGAGGTTGCAACACCTGGAACCATCAGTCACAGGGGTACTGTTTGATGCTGCTGAAGAGCTCCCGATTCAAGGAATCTGAGTTACTCCCTCCCCTTCCTCGGATCAAACCTGATTATCTGCCACCTATGAGTTATTAACAGGAAGCAGCTGTTGGTACGAGACTAGAGCGAGAGAGGGAGAGAGAGAGAGAGAGAGAGAGAGACAGAGAGACAGAGAGAGAGAGAGACAGAGAGACAGACCACAGACAGACTTTCACTATAACAGACGGCTGTTATACATCTTACATCTCGCCTCTTTTGTACAAAATACGAAATTTTGACATCGTTATTTTGATATTTACGTTTCATCTTCCGGTCTACCGGGGGGTAAAAAAAAAAAAAACTAAAAAGTATATCGAAAAAAATCCTGAACGTAATATTGACTTTTAACCTTCAGAATATTTACATAATAAAACGGAATGTTACAGAAACTTCGAAATAAAGCAACTTTCGAAACGTTACAGACGGGATCATTATAAACCACTACAGCTGTCTGGTCAATATTTACACTAAATACAGGAAAACCTGTATTAAATGTCTATAAAAAGTAAGATAACATACTGAGATGACAGATCATGTAAACATACTCTGTAGGTTTTGGTATTTTCGTGTGAAGACGTTTCGCCCGCCAGGGAATTTATCAGCTGATAAAGTCCCTGGTGAGTGAAACCTCTGTACACTTAAATGTCATAACCTATAGTGTGTTTCTTTATTTACATACTGTCCATATACCCTACTGTTGTATTACCATGATAACCCATGTAAGGGTGAGACAACCCATGTAGAGGTGAGACAACCCATGTAGAGGTGAGACAACCCATGTAGAGGTGAGACAACCCATGTAGAGGTGAGACAACCCATATAGAGGTGAGACAACTCATGTAGAGGTGAGACAACCCATGTAGAGGTGAGACAACCCATGTAGAGATGAGACAACCCATGTAGAGGTGAGACAACCCATGTAGAGGTGAGACAACCCATGTAGAGGTGAGACAACCCATATAGAGGTGAGACAACTCATGTAGAGGTGAGACAACCCATGTAGAGGTGAGACAACCCATGTAGAGGTGAGACAACCCAAGTAGAAGTGAGACAACCCATGTTGAGGTGAGACAACCCATGTAGAGGTGAGACAACGCATGTAGAGGTGAGACACCCATGTAGAAGTGAAGCAACCCTGTAGAGGTGAAGCAACCCGTGCAGAAGTGAAGTAACCCATGTAGAAATGAGACAATCCATGTAGAGACGATAAACCCATGTGGAGATTACTATTGTTGTGTACTTGTATGCCTGTGTGTATTTATGTATGAAAGAAGAGAGGGCGTGACCTGCCTTGCGATTTACAGCTTGTGTGGATCACTCTGCAACTTCCTTCAAGATATCGAACATCGCTGCTATCAGGAATGACCGGTCGAGGTCCCTTCCTCTGTTCGATTCTCTTCTGAAAGAGTGTAGCATTAACCTGGCGCTGGTGTCCATCCTATCAATAGCTAAAACGATAACCCCGCCTTTCAGAACCCACACTACATCATTAGTTTTAACTCTGGCTTCAAAATCCAAGTGCAAGTGACCCCCGTCAATCCTTGAAGAATATTTGACTTTGAAACCCCGTGTGTGTGCGTGTGTTAGTTACCATTTTGTCGTGCGTGTGTGTGTGAGTGTAACATAGAAGCCCTGTAACCAAAGAGAACCTAAACGTGGAGTGCGCATTGTTTACTTGGAATTCTTCGCTGAAGAACTCCACGACTCCCGTCAACGGCCACTTGGAGTCGCTCTGAGGAGGGCTCCGTCACAAGCAGAGTCGCCAAAGGCCACTCTACAGCAACACAGCCTTCCAGATTGCCCCTAGGCCTCATGAAGTCATCAGCCTCTTTGGGGGGTCGACTTCTTTAGAATTTGCTCTGCCTCATCAAAAGCACTTAGGCTTTCTCAGGTGTCCTCTATCTTCTCTTAAAATAGTTTGCGATCTCTTCGGAGGGTCGATGGGTTCCCCAGGGGTTCCTATGCCTCTTTAGGGGTACTCTTACTCCCTAGTGGGTCTTCAGTCTCCTTAAGGGATCATGTGTCTCATCAGGGGGTCGTTGGTCTCCTCAGGAAGACCTTCGTCCCATTAAGTAAACCTCTATCTCCCTATGTCTCCACGCGACTTTGTAAAATACTCTAAATGCCTAAGGAAACATACTATTATAGATTCGTCTGATACGTAAAGGCCATAATGCAGCTCAGAAGAACTTCAAGAAATATCAAAGTGATCTAATCCGCTACATCTAAGTTTCTATATCTGAAATATACGATATGTGTAATTCGATCTCTTTACAATATAAACTCTGGGGAAGCTGCGAAGCAGGAATCTCTCACCTTTATGTCAGTTATAAATATCTGAGAGGTGTTAAAAAAGGAACAACTTGTTCTTATGTCCAATAAAAGTCTGGAAGCTACTCTATTCTAATATTTCTTTCTAATATATCAAAGATCACAACCCACATTTGGGAGAAAGAGGAAGTGATAACTGCAGGTCAAGTGATCTTGACCTGTCAGTGTTGAGTCTCGATCTCCTAGTGTGAGATGATTGCTTACCAAGATA
Organism: Cherax quadricarinatus; assembly: GCF_038502225.1. Classification (NCBI taxonomy): domain Eukaryota; kingdom Metazoa; phylum Arthropoda; class Malacostraca; order Decapoda; family Parastacidae; genus Cherax; species Cherax quadricarinatus. Next base: position 20,978,146 of record NC_091321.1, read on the forward strand.
CTCTTAATTATTCTACAACAAACTCCTAAAACGTACTTATTCCTCTACACCGCTACTTCGACTGCGAAACATATATTTCAGACTAACTTGCTGAGGATCTATTTACACAAGATAGAAATATAGAGATATAGATAGCATCTGTATGTTAGCTTATCTAGAAACAAAACATTGTCAGGGTGCTTGTGAGAGAGACATCAATGTCTGACAGTGACTCTGATGGCTTCTCAGACTTCCTTCAGTGACTTTGTCCACTCACACACACACACACACACACACACACACACACACACACACACACACACATACAAACACACACAAACTCTTCAACAATATCACTGAAGACAAACGTCTTGTCTAAAATAGTTGTCGCAGCAGCAAAATCCATCACAGACTAGTCGAAGAAAGATCTCAAAAAAAAAAAAAAATCCACAGAATTGCTGCTCCGGCTTTACTGGTTCGTCGCAGACAGCACCATCGCTGTCAACCACTAACTCTCCAAGACGAAAAGGCCATAAGAATGATGGTCCCAGAAACACTCAAGTTCAACTTAACTCTTACACTGACACTTGGCTCTTTGAGCTCCCTAGCACACTGTGGGAGTCGAGGGCAAATATGAGGATGAGGTCATGACTCCACCACAGCAAGAGATCTCCCTAAGATACACTGGTTAGAAAAGGATAAAGATGGGAAGATATGCCACGATGATGTAGTGATGAATGAAAATAGAAGTGCTACGATGAAGTAGTGATGAATGAGAGATGCTGAGGAGAGAATGAATGAGACGAGAAGTGCCACACTTGGGAAACTGATTATTTTGTTTCACTATAAAATACACATGTTTATCTTGGTGCGACACTCTGTTTTCAACCACAATGCCGGGAGGAACTTGCTGGCTAGCTAGCTGATACAAAACACTGAATGAATATTCCCTTTATCTCCTCTTCTTGCAAAAGCTCTAAAGCTTCACACAAGGCAACGATACTCTCTCCCAGTGAAGGAGAGGACACAGATTGATAGCCAAAGCTTTACCTCTCCAACAGTCGTATCTCTTTGTCACAATAAAGCGAACAAGAAAAAAATAAACAGTTCAGAAAAAAATGACCTAAATCATTTCCACCTTAAAATGTGTCTTGTTCTTGGTTCTTTATTGTCTTGAAACAAAACAATCAGATGAAAGTCTGCAGGAGAGAACACCGTATATACCTTCTTATAACTAGTAAATAATTCATTAGTTTTATTTTAAAGTATATATATACAGAAGCCCTGTAAACACAAGTTACTTATTGAACAACTCTCGCCAAAAACCACCTTTATTACTACCCATATAATACCTCTTTTGGTTTTGGTTTTTGAACAATTATTAAGAATTATCACCTCATGCTTACACCATTTTGTCAATATTCTTAACACGAGCCTCTCTCTCTCTCTCTCTCTCTCTCTCTCTCTCTCTCTCTCTCTCTCTCTCTCTCTCTCTCTCTCTCTCTCTCTCTCTCTCTCTCTCTCTCTCTCTCTCTCTCTCTCTTTCGAAACACACAAATATTTATTTTCCTTACACTTAATTCCATCAACATCATAAATGTTTTATTTAACTATTTTTGTTCCATATTTATTGTCTTGGCATTTCTTTCTACTTCGCCTTCCTTGAACATTTCCTTTTATCGTCTATTCATTAAACATTTCACATTTCATTTTTTCTCTATTATGTATGTTTGTAACCAACACTTAGCACATAAGGACACAGGGCGAGTGGGTGAGGGATCACATTAGGTCACCTGTGCTGGCTAGGGGGCCCTGGAAGAACCTAGGTGCACCTAGAGGTCACTGCAGGTGCACTGATAGAACCTGGAGAAATCTGAAGAACACCTGCTGACGCCTGCAGACACCTAAAAGCATTAGGGGTACTAGAAGTCCCCGTGGAGGCACCTGGATATACCACATATAGGTGCAGACAAGCGACCGGAGCGCGCAACAAAGTCCTCAGAACCTCGAGGTGCCAACAGGACTCGCGGGCCGTCACACAGGACCTACGGACTCATTCAAAACTGAACCTAGGGGCACCCATGCTGGACTTCAGGGACCCCCAGACAGAACCTTGGGGCAACACAGCGGACCTCAGAACACCATACAAGAGCTGAGGGTCACGGTAGGACACCACGAGACCATCTTATGAAGGTACGTTGACGGCGAGGCGACGGTAAGGCTCGTGACGGAAGCGAGGTCGAGCGACGCCGGCCTTCAGAGCTCCGTCCTTCTTCTCAGAGTCTGTAAAGACAACACAACACACGTTATCTCTCAGAATCTACAAAGACAACATAACAAACACACGTTATCTCTCAAAATCTACAAAGACAACTCAACAAACACACGTTATCTCTCAGAATCTACAAAGACAACTCAACAAACACACGTTATCTCTCAGAATCTACAAAGACAACACAAGAAACACACGTTATCTCTCAGAATCTACAAAGACAACACAGCAAACACACGTTAACTTACGCAAGGAAAATAAAACGTCAAATGAGAGCTCTTTAACATTAACAAAAATGTACACAGTAAAGAGAATTTATTTATTTTGCAATGATACAAATGACCGAGTATCCTGGATGCTGCCGGTATTTCCTTCATTAATAGGAACACTGACTCTCTGGGAAAGAGAGCTTGTCGCTATGGAGTCCTGTAAGCTCCTGATAAGTTTGCCACCACTTTTCCCATGATCTAAGGGCCTCTGATCCTACTGGATATAGGTTACGGAAGAAGTAGAATGGAAGATGAGAAACAGGATTCCACATATGGACAAAAATCGGGTAACAAATTTTATATCTAGATGTATCGTCTGCAAACAACTAGCCCAACGACGATGAAGGTTAAATATCTGCCAGAAGAATGTAATGCAGAATATATTGAATACATTACATTGTGAAGAAAGATTAAGACCAGGCAGCTAGTGTCTAGTTCCCTCAAATACGAATCAATAAAAGGCAGTTTTACGTTAAGACCTAAAGCTTTCAAGATGTTATCCAAGTAAGGATTTTATCGCTTATAGAGGATCTGAGCCAAGGAAGTTAGGGAGCTTTTGAAGATCCGCTAAAGTCCATTTTGTGGATTAATTTCGGCATCTGCGTGAGACCGGATATTAAAGACCTCCATTGAAAAATCAGATGGCGGAATTCCAGGACCAGAAAAGGAAGGGAGAATGTGTTTTAAAGCCAAACATTGTGTGATTTATTGTAAAGAAAAAATATAAAATTATTATTTTTTTTTAGTTTTTTTAAAGTTGAGGAGATTCCCGTCAGCTGTAACATTAATTGGTAGACCCAGAATGATCATATGCAGCGCCATCTGTTGAGTGTATTAGAAGAAGAAGATGTCACCAGGACGTTCTGGTGTTGGTTATGGGGGTTAACTCTTGGTGACAGTTACCTGGTGTTTGGCTGGAATGAGGCTGAGCACTTCACTCTCACTTGTTCTCCACACCAGGTAAGAAACTCTAACATTGAACTCTGTCTTCCATGTTTAGGGATGTTTCATCTCAAACTTAAGATATTAATGTTATATAGTAACCAGTAATTACTTTATTTCTACAAGAGTGATGGACTGAACACATCGATTCCAGGCTGAGGGACTGATTACCTCAAACTCCTCCTCTCCTTACCCCTCTCTGCTTTGTATTGGACTGATGAAGCCACTGTGTGGCGAAACGTTTCCTTAATAAAGATTCCCATATGTTGCGTAAGTGTCTCAATCTTCTACTTTATTTCAGATTAAAGATAATAATGTTTTATGATCGCCAAAAATTTTAAATAAGTTCAACTTTATTTTTCATTGAGCTTTCAGGAATTTTTATTGTTTGACTATGTGGTAACCTCTGTTTATCAGTTGCAGCTGCAGTGTGGGCAGCTGCAGGAGACACTGCAATAATAGAGCAGACTAGAGACTGGCCAACTCGTTAAGTATAGTCTCTAGAAGAGCGGAAGACAACTGCCACATCCAGTCTTCCATTTCCCGGAACCAATGATCTCCGACATGGCAAACTTGAGTCTATGTACTCGGCTATATTTCCAGGCAAGACATTTAGGAGAGTACAGATAGGAAGCTCCTGTCTGTCTATCTGGTGCTCAGAAGACGGAGGATCGAACCTCCACCATGTTTTGTGCTGAATGACCCACACAGGTTTAACGCTTAATATGAAATATTTATTTTATTTACTTCCATTTCCCAGAGACAGTATCTACTGCTGGGCTGGCCTGTACTGCTGGGCTGGCCTGTACTGCTGGGCTGGCCTGTACTGCTGGGCTGGCCTGTACTGCTGGGCTGGCCTGTACTGCTGGGCTGGCCTGTACTGCTGGGCTGGCCTGTACTGCTGGGCTGGCCTGTACTGCTGGGCTGGCCTGTACTGCTGGGCTGGCCTGCCCTCTCCTGCTTGGTATTCCAGACATCAATTATGCCTGAGTTTCATCAACATCAAAAGCCGACCTTTACTTGAATCATCAGAGCGAAGATGAACGTCTTGAGGCTCACTCCTGAAGCAAGCTTGTCTTGAAGACTCACACTCAGTTACCTGTGTTGCCTCTCTACACCATCTACAAGGTTGTCTTGAAGACTCACACTCAGTTACCTGTCTTGCCTCTCTACACCATCTACAAGGTTGTCTTGAAGACTCACACTCAGTTACCTGTCTTGCCTCTCTACACCATCTACAAGGTTGTCTTGAAGACTCACACTCAGTTACCTGTCTTGCCTCTCTACACCATCTACAAGGTTGTCTTGAAGACACACTCAGTTACCTGTCTTGCCTCTCTACACCATCTACAAGGTTTCCATCTATGTGCTTTCCACATCTTACTGAAATGAAAAATATGTCTGTTTTCTTCCTCCTTACTTTCATTTCCTTTGTATTGTATTAACTTTCATTCCTTCTCCATGGAAATAATTTTTCTAACATGGAACACGTGTTGATGCCATTGTTGTGTTCTCAACACCGGTCATCAGAATTTTGAAGATGAAGAAAAGCTTGCAGAGTTTGTAAAATACTGAGTGAAAGTGATTTTAAATCAGGCAGAAACCAGGTAGATTCTTGTCAAAAAATTTCTCTTGTTGACAGAAACCAAAATATTTGCATTTTCGAGGTGGTCAAGGTAGTATTGCATTCATGACCCGGGTGTCTTTAGCCCAACAGCTCCATGACCCTCGTGGGTTTAGCGTTTAGTTGCGATTATAATAATACTTCAGATCAAATTTGAGACATCAATTCAAAAACTTTTTTTTTTAATTTCGATACCGGAAATGGGAAGATGAATAATAATAATAATAATAATAATAATAATAATAATAATAATAATAATAATAATAATAATAAATTATATCATAAATGCTTGCATCAGTAAATCTGAACCAGCTAATATTAGACGTTAGCCATGTTCAGTGTAGTGTTGAGTGTGAGAATTCTTTAAGAAGTGAGAAAACTTATTCTCCGGTGGTAAATTAACCTAAAACTGTACAGAAATTAAACACAAATATCCGGCACATAGGAGAGAGAAGCTTATAACGACGTTTCAGTCCAACTTGTAACATTTACAAGTCAGTGTGACTTGTAAGTGGTCCAGAATGGCTCGAAACATTGTTACAGTCACGTTACTGTAACTTTAACTTTCTGTTCTATCTGAACAGAAATTATTTGTTGTGTGAAATTAATTGATGATAACGAAGGGGTAGACCAGACACACATGGTTAATGCACTGAGATGTAAACCTTTCTGTTCTTTGATAATGTGAGAAGTCGCGAAAGCGCTTCGAATTTAATTATTTTTTTACAGTGGTTGTACTGCATATTGTGATATCACCTGTTTACTGTGATCTTAATGAAGCTTTCTGTATATATACAATGAGAAGAGTTTCAGTGTATATACTCTGAGAGTTCACATTGATATATATTTTAGATGTTAAAGCATTTTCTTCCCAACACACACACACACACACACACACACACATTCCAGATGCACACATGAACGCATGTGTTTGGCTCCAAATACACACATACACACATATCGTTGATTCCAGAAACACACATGAACGTATAGATTTTGTTCTAGAGATATACATGTAAGCATGTGATAGGCACAGAGCCTCGCCTGTCACCCTGGATTCCCAAATCTCACCAGAAAACAACACTGGCGTTCTTAGAGTGAAGCCACAGTCAATCCTCCTTCTGATCGAACTCGTTCTTTGAGAAATGCGTTCCTCGATCCAGCTCTCTCTCTCTCTCTCTCTCTCTCTCTCTCTCTCTCTCTCTCTCTCTCTCTCTCTCTCTCTCTCTCTCTCTCTCTCTCTCTCACTCTGTTATTCATGAAAGACATACAAGAGAAGAGTTGATCCACATCCATCAAACAAAATAACCTACCTATCTCTCCCACCCTAGTAAGCAACCCACCCCACACCCACCCCACACCCACCCCACACCCACCCCACGCCCACCCCACACCAACCCCACACCTCCAGCATGGAACCTACCCATACCTACTCCAGCAAGCAACCCACCCACACCCAAACCAGTAAGCAACCCACCCACACCCACCCCAGTAAGCAACCCACTCACACCCACTCAAATACGCAACCCACCCACACAGACTCCAGTAAACACCCCACACCCACCCCAGTAAACACCCCACACCCACCACAGTAAACACCCCACACCCACCCCAGTAAACACCCCACACTCACCCCAGTAAACACCCCACACCCACCCCAGTAAACACCCCACACCCATCCCAGTAAACACCCCACACTCACCCCAGTAAACACCCCACACCCACCCCAGTAAACACCCCACACCCACCCCAGAAAACCCCCCACACCCACCACAGTAAACACCCCACACCCACCCAGTAAACATCCCACACCCACCCCAGTAAACACCCCACACCCACCCAGTAAACATCCCACACCCACCACAGTAAACACCCCACACAGTAAACACCCCACACACACACAGTAAACACCCCACACACACAGTAAACACCCCACACCCACCACAGTAAACACCCCACACCCACCACAGTAAACATCCCACACCCACCACAGTAAACACCCCACACTCACCACAGTAAACACCCCACACCCACCACAGTAAACACCCCACACCCACCTCAGTAAACATCCCACACCCACCCCAGTAAACACCCCACACCCACCACAGTAAACACCCCACACCCACCACAGTAAACACCCCACACACACACAGTAATCACCCCACACACACACAGTAATCACCCCACACACAGTAAACACCCCCACACACAATAAACACCCCACACACACACAGTAAACACCCCACACCCACCCCACTAAACACCCCACACCCGCCCCGGTAAACACCCCACACCCCCCCCAGTAAACACCCCACACCCACCCCAGTAAACACCCCACACCCACCCCCGTAAACACCCCACACCCACCCCGGTAAACACCCCACACCCACCACAGTAAACACCCAACACCCCACACCCACCACAGTAAACACCCAACACCCACCAGAGTAAACACCCAACACCCACCCCGGTAAACACCCCACACCCACCACAGTAAACACCTCACACCCACCACAGTAAACACCCCACACCCACCCCAGTAAACACCCCACACCCACCCCGGTAAACACCCCACACCCACCCCGGTAAACACCCCACACCCACCACAGTAAACACCCCACACCCACCACAGTAAACACCCCACACCCACCCCAGTAAACACCCCACACCCACCCCCGTAAAAACCCCACACCCACCACAGGAAACACCCCACACCCACCCCAGTAAACACCCCACACCACCCCGGTAAACACCCCACACCCACCACAGTAAACACCCCACACCCACCACTGTAAACACCCCACACCCACCCCAGTAAACACCCCACACCCACCCCGGTAAACACCCCACACCCACCACAGTAAACACCCCACACCCACCCCAGTAAACACCCCACACCCACCCCGGTAAACACCCTACACCCATCACAGTAAACACCCCACACCCACCACAGTAAACACCCCACACCCACTCCAATAAACACCCCACACCCATCCCAGTAAATACTGTCGAACCAGCAAACATTTCACATATACTTCACATATAGGTTGTTGGTGGTAGCACAGCACAACCTGATTGATCTGGCAGGTTGATGGTGGCGGCAGCTGGCAGGCCTACACAACCTGGGTGATCTGGCAGGTTGTTGGTAGCAGTAGCTGGCAGGTTGTGGAGTTACTGGTGAAATTCCGCCTTGAAAACTTCCGCTTCTGTTCCGGCATCATTGTTAATGTTGATAACTGTGGTGCCCATGACACTGTATCACCCCACCACCCACACCTCAACCCACAGTACCCCACCCTCACCACCCACACCTCCACCCAAACCTCCACCCACACCTCCACCCAAGCCTCCACCCACACCTCCACCCAAACCTCCACCCACACCTCCACCCACACTACAACCACACCTCCACCCACACTACCCCCACCCCACCACCCACACCTCCACCCACACTACCACCACCCCCACCATTCATACCTCCACCCACACTACCCCCACCATCCACACCTCAACCCACACTACCCCCACAGCCCACACCTCCACCCACACTACCCCCGCCGCCCACACCTCCACCCACACTACCCCCACCCCCACCACCAACACCTCTACTCACACTACCCCCACCCTCACCACCCTCACCTCCAACCACACCTCCACCCACACTACTCCCACCCCACCACCCTCACCTCCACCCACACCTCCACACACACCCACACCTCCACCCACACCTCCACCCACGCCCACACTCCTAACACCACTACAAGACTCCTCCATTACATAACCAGCTCCTCATAATTTGCATACATGTTCTCCACTCGACTTGTCTAATGTGAAGACCCGTTTATTGTCAGTTGTGATGCTGCTCTCTCTCTCTCTCTCTCTCTCTCTCTCTCTCTCTCTCTCTCTCTCTCTCTCTCTCTCTCTCTCTCTCGTATTCATTAAACAGTTATCAGAGAGACTGTTGAAAATTCTTTCTCTTGTCTTGACTTAACATGGAGAAAAAATATATATGACGATTTTTTTTGCATAATTAAGTTTAAATGAAACATAATGAGAGAGAGAACTCTCAGCTCGGTTTAATTTTAGAACTGATACAAACTATATAAATATTTACCGAGTTTTTATATTATTACTATTATTATTATTATTATTATTATTATTATTAATCATTATTATTTTTATTATTATTATTATCATTACTATTATGTTGAGGGGAAGAAGTTGGCACAGAGCGCCTGGGGGAAACAGGAGATAAATATGTTTGATCCAAGGAAGGAAACATAACTCTAATTCCTTGGATGAAGAGTAATTGTTTCTTACCATTAACCATGGTGGCCTCGTACTCCGCCTGGAGACTCGACATGTCTGTGAAGTCCTCATACAGCGGCATACTGTAAGTATACACACTCTTAATAAACACAAAACAAACAAAAAAACACCTGGATAAAACACCTGATTAAAACATCTGGATAAAACACGTGATTAAAAGCACCTGAGTAAAACACACCCCATTAAAATACCCGATTAAAAACCTGAGTAAAACACGCTATTAAAACACCTCAATAAAACACCGTAAAATACCTCATCTCTCTTATTTTACATAATTAATAGTATTCTTAATATTGATTTACTTGATAATACTTCAAAAAGGCATTCCAAAAATTAATTTAAAAAATTTAATATTACAAAATTTTGAGCGATCAGTAGCCTAGTTTTTTCTTTTTAATTTAAACTCAAAATATTTTGTTAGAAGCTGTTAGTCTAACAACAGGGAAATGTACATTGTTTATATTTATGTAAATTATTTATACTGCTGCGATTTATACAAGTTTCTTTTATTGCTAAAAGCAGGTTTTTACTACACGTGAGAGAGTACTATATAATGATGTCCAGGATGAACAATGTCTCAAAGTGGCAGTGTAGAGGAACCTTCACCTGGGTTCACATCCCTTTACCTGCCTCACCTTCACCTGGGTTCACATCCCTTTACCTGCCTCACCTTCACCTGGGTTCACATCCCTTTACCTGCCTCACCTTCACCTGGGTTCACATCCCTTTACCTGCCGCACCTTCACCTGGGTTCATATCCCTTTACCTGCCTCACTTTCACCTGGGTTCACATCCCTTTACCTGCCTCACCTTCACCTGGGTTCACATCCCTTTACCTGCCTCACCTTCACCTGGGTTCACATCCCTTTACCTGCCTCACCTTCACCTGGGTTCACATCCCTTTACCTGCCGCACCTTCACCTGGGTTCATATCCCTTTACCTGCCTCACTTTCACCTGGGTTCACATCCCTTTACCTGCCTCACCTTCACCTGGGTTCACATCCCTTTACCTGCCTCACCTTCACCTGGGTTCACATCCCTTTACCTGCCTCACCTTCACCTGGGTTCACATCCCTTTACCTGCCTCACCTTCACCTGGGTTCACATCCCTTTACCTGCCTCACCTTCACCTGGGTTCACATCCCTTTACCTGCCTCACCTTCACCTGGGTTCATATCCCTTTACCTGCTTCACCTTCACCTGGGTTCACATCCCTTTACCTGCCGCACCTTCACCTGGGTTCATATCCCTTTACCTGCCTCACTTTCACCTGGGTTCACATCCCTTTACCTGCCTCACCTTCACCTGGGTTCACATCCCTTTACCTGCCTCACCTTCACCTGGGTTCACATCCCTTTACCTGCCTCACCTTCACCTGGGTTCACATCCCTTTACCTGCCGCACCTTCACCTGGGTTCATATCCCTTTACCTGCCTCACTTTCACCTGGGTTCACATCCCTTTACCTGCCTCACCTTCACCTGGGTTCACATCCCTTTACCTGCCTCACCTTCACCTGGGTTCACATCCCTTTACCTGCCGCACCTTCACCTGGGTTCATATCCCTTTACCTGCCTCACTTTCACCTGGGTTCACATCCCTTTACCTGCCTCACCTTCACCTGGGTTCACATCCCTTTACCTGCCTCACCTTCACCTGGGTTCACATCCCTTTACCTGCCTCACCTTCACCTGGGTTCACATCCCTTTACCTGCCGCACCTTCACCTGGGTTCATATCCCTTTACCTGCCTCACTTTCACCTGGGTTCACATCCCTTTACCTGCCTCACCTTCACCTGGGTTCACATCCCTTTACCTGCCTCACCTTCACCTGGGTTCACATCCCTTTACCTGCCTCACCTTCACCTGGGTTCACATCCCTTTACCTGCCTCACCTTCACCTGGGTTCACATCCCTTTACCTGCCTCACCTTCACCTGGGTTCACATCCCTTTACCTGCCTCACCTTCACCTGGGTTCATATCCCTTTACCTGCTTCACCTTCACCTGGGTTCACATCCCTTTACCTGCCTCACCTTCACCTGGGTTCATATCCCTTTACCTGCTTCACCTTCACCTGGGTTCACATCCCTTTACCTGCCTCACCTTCACCTGGGTTCATATCCCTTTACCTGCCTCACCTTCACCTGGGTTCAGATCTCTTTACCTGCCTCACCTTCACCTGGGTTCAGATCCCTTTACCTGCCTCACCTTCACCTGGGTTCAGATCCCTTTACCTGCCTCACCTTCACCTGGGTTCACATCCCTTTACCTGCCTCACCTTCACCTGGGTTCACATCCCTTTACCTGCCTCACCTTCACCTGGGTTCACATCCCTTTACCTGCCTCACCTTCACCTGGGTTCACATCCCTTTACCTGCCTCACCTTCACCTGGGTTCAGATCCCTTTACCTGCCTCATCTTCACCTGGGTTCAGATCTCTTTACCTGCTTCACCATCACCTGGGTTCACATCCCTTCACCTGACTTACGTTCTCAAGAACGGGGGATCGAATCCCATAAAGCAGATTCCGAATGAATCCAAAGGAGAATCACAGGTAAAGATGCCAGAGAAATTTTATATATATATATATATATATATATATATATATATATATATATATATATATATATATAATTAAGCACAAGGGATAAAAAAAAACGATTTATGTCATAGACAACAAACAAGACAAACAAACAATGCAAACAACTACAACACTACAGATAGAGGGGAGGGGGGAGGGGGGAGGGGGAGGGGGAGAGAGCAAAGCTGTTTTAGTTGTTGTTTTACAGCGAAGTATAAGCATTTAAATTAATTAAATACTCAGGCATTTTACTCCCAGTAACCAAGACATTAAAACCTTCACTATGTAAGACACTTGTCTAAGATGGCTTTGAGGCCTATCTGGCACCCACCACACTCTGTAGGCCTACGGGATTTTAGGAATTTATTTTTTAAATATATATATATATAATATATATATATATATATATATTTCTCTTTCAACACACCGGCCGTATCCCACCGAGGCAGGGTGGCCCAAAAGGAAAAACGAAAGTTTCTCCTTTTACATTTAGTAATATATACAGGAGAAGGGGTTACTAGCCCCTTGTTCCCGGCATTTTAGTCGCCTCTTACAACACGCATGGCTTACGGAGGAAGAATTCTGTTCCACTTCCCCATGGAGATAAGAGGAAATAAACAAGAACAAGAACTAGAAAGAAAATAGCAGAAAACCCAGAGGGGTGTGTATATATATGCTTGTACATGTATGTGTAGTGTGACCTAAGTGTAAGTAGAAGTAGCAAGACCTACCTGAAATCTTGCATGTTCATGAGACAGAAAAATGGACACCAGCAATCCTACCATCATGTAAAACAATTACAGGCTTTCTTTTTACACTCACTTGGCAGGACGGTAGTACCTCCCTGGGTGGTTGCTGTCTACCAACCTACTACCTATAATATATATATATATATATATATATATATATATATATATATATATATATATATATATATATATATATATAATCTCCTGTGACAGGGAAAATATATTTACGACAGTTTAATGGTAAAGTTGATAGTAATTTAGGTTATATTCAACGCAAAATTGCGATAGAAAGTTTTCCTCTGAAATGAGTTGAGGTAAATGTGTGAGCAGTACTCTAGACAAGAGTAGATGTGTGAGCAGTACTCTAGACAAGAGTAGATGTGTGAGCAGTACTCTAGACAAGAGTAGATGTATGAGCAGTACTCTAGACAAGAATAGATGGGAATGCAGGAGCAAGTTGCTTAAGACAGGAGCCACACCATCCAGGCTTGACATATTATTGGTGCTTATCTCTTCTCTTGCTTCCTGAAACAACATATTTGTGACAAGTGAGTAAAGAGAGCAGTGAGTGAGACAGAGGAGTTCAGAAGACAAGGACCTCCAAGTCTGAGTTAGTTTCAAGAAGAGTCACGAAGACTTTGTCTTCGACAACAACAGCAGCAGCAACTGTACTCTCAAAAGACTGAAGGAAGGGAAGAAAAAATATGGCATACATTTCTGCGGCTCACTGAGTTCCTCACTTTATCGCAGATACAACGCAGTCACTATCATGTGAGTTCACTATCATGTGAGTCATCTATACCAGCTGTTAACACAAGGGCCAGAGTCTTCTAGTAGTGGTGTACCATATAGCTGGTCTTGTGACTGTTGTGTTACCTCTCAGTGAGTCTGGTGACTGTTGTGTGACTTCTTAGTGAGGGTTGACTGGCTGGTTCAGTTACCTCATTTTATTGAATATTCTTGAAGGTCAGGACCCTCTCAAGCCGGGAGCTGGTTCACATCATATGAGCTACCTGTCTTGGTCCCTGCTGAGTCTACTCTCATAGTAGAGAGTGGACTCTTTCCAAGGTGTGCCAGCAATACTCTGAACATTACTCCACTCTCTTTAAATATAAGGTGGCTCCTGTTTGACTTATTGTAAAATATCTACCTGTAAGTAGATATTTTATTGAAGAGATATAAGTATATAAAGCTCCTGCTGTGTCTGTTTCTCTTCCTGGTTTACTCTTATTAATGAGCCTAGCCTAAGGTGGGCTTTGGGAGTAGAATAACTCTGGGAATTCATCAAAGGCATATCAAAGGGTGTTCCTAGAATTGAACTCTAGCAGAGCTAGATACTTGAGTCCCTGAAGACTACCATCTAGGTACCTACCAATGTTTCTCCTTCATACCACGTACACGAAATTAATAACATAATGCTATTTTCAGTTAACTGATTTTTGACCAATAAATTTGCGAGGTCGGAGGAGAGGAGGGCAGTTGAAAGGTTGCTTATATATATGTATTTACAACATGCTTTTTTTCATTATGAGGTCAGTGCCATGCAACACTGCCAGGGATGCAACTCCCTCAACAATACAGTGCCAGTACGTACAAGATCAGTGTGTGTGCTGCGTGCTGCAAAGTTTTACAAAGAAATGTGTTTCAATTTACAGATTATCTGATTATATTGACATGTAAGCAAGCAACAGTGACGAACAGACAGACAGACAGGCAGTCAGTCAACCAGACAGCCAGTCAGTCAGCCAGAGTGGCAGCCAATCAGTCACCATGACTAGACAGTCAATTAGTCAACCAGACAAACAGTCAGTCAGTCAACCAGACAGACAGCCTGTCAGTCAACCAGACAGACAGCCAGTCAGTCAACCAGAGACAGTCAGTCAAACAGACGGACAACCAGTCAGTCAACCATACAGACAGCCAGCCAGTCAACCAGACAGCCAGTCTGTCAGTCAACCAGACGGACAACCAGTCAGTCAACCATACAGACAGCCAGCCAGTCAACCAGACAGCCAGTCTGTCAGTCAACTAGACAGACAAACAGACTCAGTAAGAGACACAGGCTCTCCAGCAAATCACAAACACATAATACATCTCTCCCAAACATGGCTTCAGTAAGACCCCCCTCATTATAGATCAGTGGGTAATTACTTCTGACTGCGCCTGTCTAAATGTAATCACCTCCTCCACCAGCAGCTGCGACTGACACGACATAAATGAAATTAAGGCTTTCACACTTGCCATTGACTTCTTGAGTTACCTGTTTTTTTAAGAGAACCTTGGTCGATTACACCGCCATTACTTAACCCAGGAAGGAAGTGTGTGTGTGTGTGTGTGTGTGTGTGTGTGTGTGTGTGTGTGTGTGTGTGTGTGTGTGTGTGTGTGTGTGTGTGTGTGTACTCACCTAATTGTGGTTGCAGGGGTCGATTCATAGCTCCTGGCCCCGCCTCTTCACTAGTCGATACTAGGTCCATTCTCTCCCTGCTCTATGAGCTTTATCATACCTCTTCTTAAAGCCATGTATGGGTCCTGTGTGTATGTATGTACACTAGTGGCACCTATCTCCTGCACCTGCTCAGGTGGCTAATTAACTGAAATAATGAAAATTGCAATTTTCCCCCTAGATATTTTTGTTTCTCCCTTTGCTTAGTTGTCCTTCTTTAATGTTTCAATTTTCTACCCTTTATTGTCTGAGAGATGAGAGAACTGGAAGATGAGAGACTTGAAAATAAGTGAATGAGAGAGAGAGAGAGAGAGAGAGAGAGAGAGAGAGAGAGAGAGACAGAGACAGAGACAGAGAGAGAGAGAGAGAGAGAGAGAGAGAGAGAGAGAGAGAGAGAGAGAGAGAGAGAGAGAGATTTTACTTCATCAATGAGAGGTTCCTTCACTGTACTTCATCAAAATTAAGGTAAATAACAGTGTGATGACAATATTGAGATCACTTTGCTCTCACGTCGAGAACACCGTGTTCACACCTTAGTTCAAGACAAGATAAACACCAGAGATAGCATACAAACATCACTTACTGCCAACACAGTGTCAACAAAACGTCTGAACCACACAGGGTTTAACCAGTGTTGTCTGCTCGCCCCACAGGAAAGTTTGTTCCTGCCAACAGCTTAACTAATCAGCCAATTTGCATATTAATAACAAAGTCAGTGTGTTAAGAACAAGATTCTATTTATAACCCGCTAACCCATGCTTCAACTCCACTCACATGTACAGGAACTGTGTTGATTAGAACCTTAGGAAGAAAGAAAAACTAGAGGAGATATTATTATGACGTATTAGATACTTAAACGACGTGGTAGAGCAATTAGGGATAGATTTTTATGTGAGTGACTACAGTATGTCTAGGGAAACATAAATAATAGCTAGAAACACAGAGGAATTACTGGATGTGTGGAAATGATATTTCAGTACAAGCACAATAATGACATGGAAAAACAGAATGAGAAAGTGGTGAGGACCAACTCTGTACACAGTTTTAAGAGTAGGTATGATAGGACACATATGGCCAGACAACAGTAAGATGTCTTGATGCCTAGTGGAGGCAGGTGCCAAGGTTCGACCCTCACAAACACATCTCAGCGAGAACAATTCAACTTAACACATGCACTCAACGTTATCATTACTTCTGAGAGAAGGAACAGAAGCACTGTGTAAACTGCTAGTTAAACTCTACAACGAGCAAGTGGAAACACAACATTGCCAGAACAGTGGATAACATCACATATGGAAAGCAGTGTTAAATGAGAAATGGTTCCCTTGATATGCAGAATACATAAGGTAATGTTGAAGATAGTCTGAAGAATTGAGACACTTATGCAACATATGGAAATCTTTATTGAAGAAACGTTTCGCTACACAGTGGCTTCATCAGTCCAATACAAAGTAGAAATGGGTAAGGATGGGAGGAGTTTGAGGTAATCAGTCTCTCAGTCTGGTGAGAAACAGTTTCACGAACAACGACCAGCAGGGATGTACTTAGAGATGGTAGAACCTGTCTAGCAAACCTGCAGGATTACTATGACAAGGTAACCGTAGTGACTTAGGAATGAAATGGATGGGTGGACTGCTTAGTGTTGGCCTGCAGGATGACACTCATCATGGTACCACACAACAGACTGGGCCAAAAACTAAAGAAGCTATCAGAGATAGCAGTAAACACATTATGATGGGATAAAGATCATCTTTACCGATAACAGTCCTGGAGAAAACAGCAGAATGGAGAGAATATGATCTGAACAAACTACATGATTGTTCTCACCAGATGTTACTGAAGTTGACTTCTAACAAATGCAAGGTTAGGAAAATTGGGAAAGAAAAAGACAGACTAGAAGCTAAAATTTCGTGGAAGAGAGACTGCAAACTTTAAACAAGGAGACGAACGTAGGGGTTAGCATAGCACCGAGGATATCACCAAAGGCATAGATCAACTGAATAACGTCCGCAACAAATGTGGAACTGAATAACCTAAACAAATATTTATTGAAAGTTAAGACACTTGTGCAACATCTGGTTATCTTTATTGTAGACGTTTCGCCATCCAGTGGCTTTATCAATACCGCATTAATGTCCAAGAATCTGTATTGATAAAGCCACTGGATGGCGAAACGTCTACAATAAAGATAACCAGATGTTGCACATGTGTCTTAACTTTCATCTTGTCGGTATTGTATACCTGTCTTGCACAAATATTTATTAATGACCTAAAATAACCTATATACCAGCTACATACGAATATTGGAGTTCTTTACACCAGCTTCGAGCCTATGATATACTGATCAGGTATGTTCAGAAACAAGAGAAAATGCAGCGATGATGAGAGACTAAAGTAACACTAATAACATTAGAAGTAAGAAGAACCATAGGAGACATAATTATAACGTACAAGATACTCGAGTAACTTGATAGAGTGCACAGGGAAGAACACACACACACACACACACACACACACACACACACACACACACACACACACACACACACACACACACACACACACACACACACACACACACACACACACACACACACACACACACACACACACACACACACTAATCACCTACAACAAAAATACAAGTTAACTTTGAAAGAAGAGAATAGGAGTTAAGAGAGGTGGGGTGGAGGTCCTCAGGTGGAAGAGTCCTGATAAAGGAGAGAGTAAGGACAGGTGGTAACAGGTAATGAGATTTGCCTCATGGGGCAGAGGGTGATAACAAAGAGACAGAGAAGAATGAAAGAGGGGGGAGAGAAGGCAGGACGTGGAGGGAAGGAAAGAATGAAGCAAAGAATAGAGGAAGGGAGGAAATAATGGAGAAAGGGGATAGAAGGGAGCAAAGTGACACTGATGAAAGAAAGATGTTTTAATTTTGACCGGAAACAGACAGGAAATTGATGAAAAAATAATTCAAGACCTTAAAACTTTGTTTTTAATATTCCTCACTTTTCCCTCACTTCTCCCTCACTTCTCCCTCACCTCTCCCTCACTTCTCCCTCACCTCTCCCTCACTCCTCCCTCACCTCTCCCTCACTCCTCCCTCACCTCTCCCTCACTCCTCCCTCACCACTCCCTCACCTCTCCCTCACTCCTCCCTCACCACTCCCTCACCTCTCCCTCACTTCTCCCTCACCTCTCCCTCACTTCTCCCTCACCTCTCCCTCACTTCTCCCTCACTTCTCCCTCACTTCTCCCTCACCTCTCCCTCACTTCTCCCTCACCTCTCCCTCACTTCTCCCTCACTTCTCCCTCACTTCTCCCTCACTTCTCCCTCAACTCTCCCTCACTTCTCCCTCACCTCTCCCTCACTTCTCCCTCACCTCTCCCTCACTTCTCCCTCACCTCTCCCTCACTTCTCCCTCACCTCTCCCTCACTTCTCCCTCACCTCTCCCTCACTTCTCCCTCACCTCTCCCTCACTTCTCCCTCACCTCTCCCTCACTTCTCCCTCACCTCTCCCTTACTTCTCCCTCACCTCTCCCTCACTTCTCCCTCACTTCTCCCTCGCCTCTCCCTCGCCTCTCCCTCACTTCTCCCTCCTTTCTCCCTCACTTCTCCCTCACTTCTCCCTCACTTCTCCCTCACCTCTCCCTCACTTCTCCCTCACTTCTCCCTCGCCTCTCCCTCGCCTCTCCCTCACTTTTCCCTCCTTTCTCCCTCACTTCTCCCTCACCTCTCCCTCACTTTTCCCTCACTTTTCTCTCACCTCTCCCTCACTTCTCCCTCACTTCTCCCTCCTTTCTCCCTCACTTCTCCCTCACTTCTCCCTCGCCTCTCCCTCACTTCTCCCTCACTTCTCCCTCGCCTCTCCCTCACTTCTCCCTCCTTTCTCCCTCACTTCTCCCTCACTTCTCCCTCATCTCTCTCGCACTCCTCCCTCATTTCTCCCTCACTTCTCCCTCACCTATCCCTCACTTCTCCCTCACTTCTCCCTCACTTCTCCCTCACCTCTCCCTCACTTCTCCCTCACCTCTCGCTCACTTCTCCCTCACTTCTCCCTCACCTCTCCCTCACCTCTCCCTCACTTCTCCCTCACTTCTCCCTCACTTCTCCCTCATCTCTCCCTCACCTCACCCTCACTTCTCCCTCACTTCTCTCTCGCGTCTCCCTCACCTCTCCCTCACTTCTCCTCCCTCACTTCTCCCTCACTTCTCTCTCACCTCTCCCTCACTTCTCTCTCACTTCTCCCTCACTTCTCCCTCACTTCTCCCTCACCTCTCACTCACTTTCCCTCACTTCTCCCTCACTTCTCTCTCAGTTCTCCCTCATCTCTCCCTCACTTCTCCCTCACCTCTCCCTCACTTCTCCTTCACTTTTCCCTCAACACACACACACACACAGAACACACACAGAACACACACACACACACACACAGAACACACACGCACACACACACGCACACACACACGCACACACACACACACACACACACACGCACACACACACACACACACACACACACACACACACACACACACACACACACACACACACACACACACACACACAGGGAACTTAGAGACAGCTTTCATCTGCTCACTTTGTACCTATTCCTGAAACTGTGTAAAGTTTACCTCCACTTCCCAGCCTCGTGAGATCCACCTACTCACCATCCTAAGGCTGAAAAAGTAATTCTTAACATTCCTATAGACCACTTGCCATCATATCTACGTCCTCTGGCTCTATCTCCTAGACTATCAAACAGCACGTTCCTATCCACTTTATCTAATCCTATAACTGTTTATTTTATGTTGATCATATTTCCTCTGGTTCTCCTCTCTTCTAGTACTGTACGTGTTTCTGGTGATATGCTCTGTATGTTGTTGACTTCCAGGTCTTTCTCCTTACTCGTTGTTTGCAGCGTCACTCTCAATTTGTCACATGTCCTATCTCATTAATCCTGTTATTATTATTATTATTATTATTATTATTATTATTAGTAGTAGTAGTAGTAGTAGTAGTAGTAGTAGTAGTAGTAGTAGTAGTAGTAGTAGTAGTATCATTTTGTGCTTATCGTGATTGAATTCAAGCGGTCACATTCCTGCCCATTCTCGTGGCTGTTTACGTCACCTCGCTGTTGTTACTATACGTCAACTTGAACACTGACTCAGCTGTCACTGCTGTCATCTACATATCATCTGCTGTCTTCTTACATTCGTAGGTCTTCCTTTTAGTTTCCTCTTTTCTGTTATTTTTCTCTCTGCAAGTTTTCCATGCTCGTTCACTTCTAGTCTTCACTTATATGTCAGTAACAGGGTTCTCTCTGTTATCTATATTTCGTGTTTCCCTTACTCTAACCACTCTACTGTTGTCTTTATTTGATAGCATGTGTAACCTGTCATCCTGAGTACTGTCTCTTTTCTCTCTCTCTTTCAAAATTAATTTAATTTAGTAACTCCCTCATTCCCGTTTATTCATTTCGCCTATTGTCTGTATTTTTAGTGCATGTTTCTGCTGTTCTTCCTTCTCCATCTCAAGCAGGTGGTTGAAGCATAGCACCAGGTGGGGTGGTTACTGCTTCTAACACTATCCTCATATTCTATTTTCCACTATGTCTGTTTCACTTCGGTGAAATACCAGATCTAGTCATGCTGGTTCATCCTGCCACTTTAGCCTCAGTATCTTATAACCTGTTTGGTTCACAACGTTTCCCATTACTGTCTCTGTCAGCGTCTCCGTTTCTGATGGTGTTATTGTGGTCGTTCTGCTGCTGCTGTTGTTGCTATCTTTGTCGTTTAGTTGTTGTACTTCTTTTGCCATTGCAGTCACCCTATTTTTGCCTACTTGTGTATCTTTCTACAATATAAGTCCTTTGTATGGACGGTCGTGAGGATGGTCGTGCGGACGGTCGTGTGGACGGTCGTGTGGACGGTCGTGTGGACGGTCGTATGGGCGGTCGTGTGGACGGTCGTGTGGACGGTCGTATGGGCGGTCGTGTGGACGGTCGTGCGGTCAGACTATATATGTGTCTGTGGGGACAAGTCCTCTGTGTTGTAAGGCTATTGTGTACACCTTCCTCTGTGGCGTTGAGCTGTGGTTCAGCGGCATTGTCTGAGCTCTTCTTTGTCAGAGCCGCTTCTCTGCTCCTCTCTAATGTTTGCTCTTTGTTTCTCTTCCTTCCATCTTACTTCCACTCTTTGTTTTCTTCTTAGTGAAACTCTCTTCCTCCTCCTTCTCCCATCTTCCTTCTTAGTGCTCTTCTTTCTACCTTGATTTAAAATCTAATAATTTTTGCTCAACAGTTTTTTACCGGTGATTGTTGAGACTGTCACAACGCCGGGCTCAGGTGAGGTCAGCGTGAAACTAAATAATAATAATAATAATAACCGAATCTCTCTCTCTCTCTATCTCTCTCTCTCTCTCTCTCTATCTATCTATCTATCTATCTATCTATCTATCTCTCTCTCTCTCCCCTCATCAGCTCTGCCAATTAAAATTATTTCAATATTTTATTTCTTCTCTCATCTTTAATTATATTTTCCCCCTTCCATTATTGAATCAAGTCTCCACCTTCCCTCACTCTCCCCTCACTCTCCCCTCACTCTCCCCTCACTCTCCCCTCACTCTTCCCTCACTCTTCCCTCACTCCTCTTTCTCACATTTTTATTACACTTTCCCACACTTTAATTTTATTAGTCCTGCGTTCTCTCTTATCCCTCTCCCTACCTCCTCATTATTTCCTTCTCACTACCTTCCTCTTCCTCCCTCACACCTGTGACCACTGTATAAGAAGAGACCAAGTCCCACCTCTCTCACTGCTTGTTCCACCATGCTGTTGCTGTTGGTGGCTTGGCTCACGCAGCTGTATGATATATGGTTTAGAAAACCGACAAATTGAACAAATTGAAGAATGTGACACTTGTGCAACATTTTGGAATCTTTACTGAGGGAACGTTTCGCCAACCAGCAACTTCTTCAGTCCAATACAGATAAGAACGGTGGAAATAGAGGAGGAATCTGAGTCAATAAGTTCGTTATGTGATAATCTCGACCAAGCGAAACAAGATGCAAAACAATCACAGTGGGGGAGTTGGTTGATAAATGTAGGCCTTTCGTGATACGATCAGCACATCATCAGGAGCTTGCAATGTTGCAGAAATGAGTAGGAAGTCCAAGCAGAGTGATTACCTCAAACTTCTCCTCTTACTCTGTTCCCACAGTTCTTCCTTGTGCTGGACTGATGAAGCCACTGGCTGGCTGGAGACTTATCAATATCAGAGGCATCAAAGACCCGTTGGTTCATACAGCCATCACAGCTTGCTTGATCTGGCACTTAGCAGGAGGCGGTGATCCAGTGTCCTTTTGTGAGATTCCTACACTTGTTATAGCAGTGTTTCTGATGTCTGCTGTAAGTTGAACCAGTGTACCGCTGAACCACTGTGTACCGCTGAACCAGTGTGTACCACTGAACCAGTGTGTACCGCTGAACCAGTGTGTACCGCTGAACCAGTGTGTACCACTGAACCAGTGTGTACCGCTGAACCAGTGTGTACCACTGAACCAGTGTGTACCGCTGAACCACTGTGTACCGCTGAACCAGTGTGTACCACTGAACCAGTGTGTACCGCTGAACCAGTGTGTACCACTGAACCAGTGTGTACCACTGAACCAGTGTGTACCGCTGAACCAGTGTGTACCACTGAACCAGTGTGTACCGCTGAACCAGTGTGTACCACTGAACCAGTGTGTACCACTGAACCAGTGTGTACCACTGAACCAGTGTGTACCACTGAACCAGTGTGTACCGCTGAACCAGTGTGTACCGCTGAACCAGTGTGTACCGCTGAACCAGTGTACCACTGAACCAGTGTGTACCACTGAACCAGTGTGTACCGCTGAACCAGTGTGTACCGCTGAACCAATGTGTATACCGCTGAACCAGTGTGTACCGCTGAACCAGTGTGTACCGCTGAACCAGTGTGTACCGCTGAACCAGTGTGTACCGCTGAACCAGTGTGTACCGCTGAACCAGTGCGTACCGCTGAACCAGTTTGTACCGCTGAACTGGAATGTACCGCTGAACCAGTGTGTGCCATTGAACCAGTGTATACCGCTGGACCAGTGTGTACTGCTTAATCAGTGTGTACCGCTGAACCAGTGTGTACCGCTGAACCAGTGTGTACCGCTGGACCAGTGTGTACCGCTGAACCAGTTTGTACTGCTGAACCAATTTTACCGCTGAAGCAATGTGTGCCGCTGAACCAGTGTGTACCGCTGAACCAGTTTGTACCGTTGAACCAGCGTGTACCGCTGAACCAGTGTGTACCGCTGAACCAGTGTGTACTGCTGAACCAGTGTGTACCGCCGAACCAGTGTGTACTGCTGAACCAGTTTGTACCACTGAACCAGTGTGTGTATCACTGAACCGGAATGTACAGCTGAACCAGTGTGTACCGCTGAACCAGTGTGTACCGCTGAACTAGTGTGTACCGCTGAACCAGTGTGTACCACTGAACCAGTATGTACCGCTGAACCAGTGTGTACTGCTGAACCAGCATGTACCGCTGAACCAGTGTGTACCGCTGAACCAGTGTGTATCGCTGAACCAGTGTGTACCGCTGAACTAGTATGTACCGCTGAACCAGTGTGTACCGCTGAACCAGTGTGTATCGCTGAACCAGTGTGTACCGCTGAACCAGTGTGAACCGCTGAATCAGTGAGTACCGCTGAACCAGTGTGTACCGCTGAATCAATGTGTACCGCTGAACTAGTATGTACCGCTGAACCAGTGTGTACCGCTGAACCAGTGTGTACCGCTGAACCAGTATGTACCGCTGAACCAGTGTGTACCGCTGAACCAGTGTGTACCACTGAACCAGTGTGTACCGCTGAACCAGTGTGTACCACTGAACCAGTATGTACCGCTGAACCAGTGTGTACCGCTGAACCAGTGTGTACCACTGAACCAGTGTGTAATGCTGAACCAGTGTGTACCGCTGAACCAGTGTGTACCACTGAACCAGTGTGTAATGCTGAACCAGTGTGTACCGCTGAACCAGTGTGTACCGCTGAACCAGTGTGTACCGCTGAACCAGTGTGTACCACTGAACCAGTGTGTACTGCTGAACCAGTGTGTACCGCTGAACCAGTGTGTACCGCTGAACCAGTGTGTACCGCTGAACCAGTTTGTACCGCTGAACTGGAATGTACCGCTGAACCAGTGTGTGCCGTTGAACCAGTGTATACCGCTGGACCAGTGTGTACTGCTTAATCAGTGTGTACCGCTGAACCAGTGTGTACCGCTGAACCAGTGTGTACCGCTGGACCAGTGTGTACCGCTGAACCAGTTTGTATTGCTGAACCAATTTTACCGCTGAAGCAATTTGTACCGCTGAACCAGTGTGTACCGCTGAACCAGTTAGTACCGTTGAACCAGCGTGTACCGCTGAACCAGTGTGTACCGCTGAACCAGTGTGTACTGCTGAACCAGTGTGTACCGCAGAACCAGTGTGTACTGCTGAACCAGTTTGTACCACTGAACCAGTGTGTGTATCACTGAACCGGAATGTACAGCTGAACCAGTGTGTACCGCTGAACCAGTGTGTACTGCTGAACCAGTGTGTACCGCTGAACCAGTGTGTACCACTGAACCAGTATGTACCGCTGAACCAGTGTGTACTGCTGAACCAGTATGTACCGCTGAACCAGTGTGTACCGCTGAACCAGTGTGTACCGCTGAACCAGTGTGTACCGCTGAACCAGCGTGTACCGCTGAACCAGTCTGTACCGCTGAACTGGAATGTACCGCTGAACCAGTGTGTGCCGTTGAACCAGTGTATACCGCTGGACCAGTGTGTACTGCTTAAGCAGTGTGTACCGCTGAACCAGTGTATACCGCTGAACCAGTGTGTAGCGCTGGACCAGTGTGTACCGCTGAACCAGTTTGTACTGCTGAACCAATTTTACCGCTGAAGCAATGTGTACCGATGAACCAGTGTGTACCGCTGAACCAGTGTGTACCGCTGAACCAGTGTGTACTGCTGAACCAGTGTGTACCACTGAACCAGTGTGTACCGCTGAACCAGCGTGTACCGCTGAACCAGTGTGTACCGCTGAACCAGTGTGTACTGCTGAACCAGTGTGTACCGCTGAACCAGTGTGTACTGCTGAACCAGTTTGTACCACTGAACCAGTGTGTGTATCACTGAATCGGAATGTACAGCTGAACAAGTGTGTACCGCTGAACCAGTGTGTACCGCTGAACTAGTGTGTACCGCTGAACCAGTGTGTACTGCTGAACCAGTATGTACCGCTGAACCAGTGTGTACTGCTGAACCAGTATGTACCGCTGAACCAGTGTGTACCGCTGAACCAGTGTGTACCACTGAACCAGTGTGTACAGCTGAACTAGTATGTACCGCTGAACCAGTGTGTACTGCTGAACCAGTGTGTACCTCTGAACCAGTGTGTACCGCTGAACCAGTGTGTACCGCTGAACCAGTGTGTACCGCTGAATCAGTGTGTACCGCTGAACCAGTGTGTACCACTGAACCAGTGTGTACCACTGAACCAGTGTGTACCACTGAACCAGTGTGTACCACTGAACCAGTGTGTACCGCTAATCCAGTGTGTACCACTGAACCAGTGTGTACCACTGAACCAGTGTGTACCGCTGAGCCAGTGTGCACCGCTGAACCAGTGTGTACCACTGAACCAGTGTGTACCACTGAACCAGTGTGTACCGCTGAACCAGTGTGTACCGCTGAACCAGTGTGAACTGCTGAACCAGTGTGTACCGCTGAACCAGTGTGTACCGCTGAACCAGTGTGTACCGCTGAACCAGTGTGTACCGCTGGACCAGTGTGTACCGCTGAACCAGTGTGTACCGCTGAACCAGTGTGTACCACTGAACCAGTGTGTACCGCTGAACCAGTGTGTACCACTGAACCAGTGTGTACCGCTGAACCAGTGTGTACCACTGAACCAATGTGTACCACTGAACCAGTGTGTACCACTGAACCAGTGTGTACCGCTGAACCAATGTGTACCACTGAACCAGTGTGTACCGCTGAACCAGTGTGTACCGCTGAACCAGTGTGTACCGCTGAACCAGTGTGTACCGCTGAACCAGTGTGTACCGCTGAACCAGTGTGTACCGCTGAACCAGTGTGTACCGCTGAACCAGTGTGTACCGCTGAACCAGTGTGTACCGCTGAACCAGTGTGTACCACTGAACCAGTGTGTACCACTGAACCAGTGTGTACCGCTGAACCAGTGTGTACCACTGAACCAGTGTGTACCACTGAACCAGTGTGTACCGCTGAACCAGTGTGTACCGCTGAACCAGTGTGTACCACTGAACCAGTGTGTACCGCTGAACCAGTGTGTACCGCTGAACCAGTGTGTACCGCTGAACCAGTGTGTACCGCTGAACCAGTGTGTACCGCTGAACCAGTGTGTACCGCTGAACCAGTGTGTACCGCTGAACCAGTGTGTACCGCTGAACCAGTGTGTACCGCTGAACCAGTGTGTACCGCTGAACCAGTGTGTACCGCTGAACCAGTGTGTACCGCTGAACCAGTGTGTACTGCTAAACCAGTGTGTACTGCTGAACCAGTGTGTACCGCTGAACCAGTGTGTACCGCTGAACCAGTGTGTACCGCTGAACCAGTGTGTACCGCTGAACCAGGGTGTACCGCTGAACCAGCGTGTACCGCTGAACCAGTGTGTACCGCTGAACCAGTGTGTACCGCTGAACCAGTGTGTACCACTGAACCAGTGTGTACCGCTGAACCAGTGTGTACCGCTGAACCAGTGTGTACCGCTGAACCAGTGTGTACCACTGAACCAGTGTGTACCGCTGAACCAGTGTGTACCGCTGAACCAGTGTGTACCACTGAACCAGTGTGTACCGCTGAACCAGTGTGTACCGCTGAACCAGTGTGTACCGCTGAACCAGTGTGTACCGCTGAACCAGTGTGTACCGCTGAACCAGCGTGTACCGCTGAACCAGTGTGTACCGCTGAACCAGTGTGTACCGCTGAACCAGTGTGTACCGCTGAACCAGTGTGTACCGCTGAACCAGTGTGTACCCCTGAACCAGTGTGTACCGCTGAACCAGTGTGTACCGCTGAACCAGTGTGTACCGCTGAACCAGTGTGTACCGCTGAACCAGCGTGTACCGCTGAACCAGTGTGTACCGCTGAACCAGTGTGTACCGCTGAACCAGTGTGTACCGCTGAACCAGTGTGTACCGCTGAACCAGTGTGTATCACTGAATCAGTGTGTACCGCTGAACCAGTGTGTACCGCTGAACCAGTGTGTACCGCTGAACCAGTGTGTACCGCTGAACCAGTGTGTACCGCTGAACCAGTGTGTACTGCTGAACCAGTGTGTACCGCTGAACCAGTGTGTACCGCTGAACCAGTGTGTACCGCTGAACCAGTGTGTACCGCTGAACCAGTGTGTACCGCTGAACCAGTGTGTACTGCTGAACCAGTGTGTACCGCTGAACCAGTGTGTACCGCTGAACCAGTGTGTACCGCTGAACCAGTGTGTACCGCTGAACCAGTGTGTACCGCTGAACCAGTGTGTACCACTGAACCAGTGTGTACCACTGAACCAGTGTGTACCGCTGAACCAGTGTGTACCACTGAACCAGTGTGTACCGCTGAACCAGTGTGTACTGCTGAACCAGTGTGTACTGCTGAACCAGTGTGTACCACTGAACCAGTGTGTACCGCTGAACCAGTGTGTACTGCTGAACCAGTGTGTACCGCTGAACCAGTGTGTACCACTGAACCAGTGTGTACCGCTGAACCAGTGTGTACTGCTGAACCAGTGTGTACCGCTGAACCAGTGTGTACCGCTGAACCAGTGTGTACTGCTGAACCAGTGTGTACCGCTGAACCAGTGTGTACCGCTGAACCAGTGTGTACCGCTGAACCAGTGTGTACTGCTGAACCAGTGTGTACCGCTGAACCAGTGTGTACCGCTGAACCAGTGTGTACCGCTGAACCAGTGTGTACTGCTGAACCAGTGTGTACCGCTGAACCAGTGTGTACCACTGAACCAGTGTGTACCGCTGAACCAGTGTGTACCACTGAACCAGTGTGTACCGCTGAACCAGTGTGTACTGCTGAACCAGTGTGTACCGCTGAACCAGTGTGTACCGCTGAACCAGTGTGTACCACTGAACCAGTGTGTACCGCTGAACCAGTGTGTACTGCTGAACCAGTGTGTACTGCTGAACCAGTGTGTACCGCTGAACCAGTGTGTACCACTGAACCAGTGTGTACCACTGAACCAGTGTGTACTGCTGAACCAGTGTGTACCACTGAACCAGTGTGTACCACTGAACCAGTGTGTACCACTGAACCAGTGTGTACTGCTGAACCAGTGTGTACTGCTGAACCAGTGTGTACCGCTGAACCAGTGTGTACCACTGAACCAGTGTGTACCACCGAACCAGTGTGTACCACTGAACCAGTGTGTACCACTGAACCAGTGTGTACCGCTGAACCAGTGTGTACCACTGAACCAGTGTGTACCACTGAACCAGTGTGTACCGCTGAACCAGTGTGTACCACTGAACCAGTGTGTACCACTGAACCAGTGTGTACCACTGAACCAGCGTGTACCGCTGAACCAGTGTGTACCGCTGAACCAGCGTGTACCACTGAACCAGTGTGTACCGCTGAACCAGCGTGTACCGCTGAACCAGTGTGTACCGCTGAACCAGTGTGTACCGCTGAACCAGCGTGTACTATGGCCTGGTGGCCATGACAGGAAAGAGAAGACACGCTGTTAAACATTCTTTTATTGGGACAACTTTACGAAAGTTATTCAGAGGATGGAAAGTTGTTCCAGCGAAAAGTTCTTCAGTCAAGTATTATGTTCATACATGCTAAGTAGCTGAACCTGAACACTACTGTCTCCTCTTTCTCCTCCTTTTCTCCTCTTTCTCCTCCTCTTTCTCTTTCTCCTCCTCTTTCTTCTCGTTCTCCTGCACTCACACTACTGAAAACCGCCGTAGGACTCTCCTACACTCTCTTCACTTTCGCTAGGACTCTCCTCCTCACATAGGACTCTCCTACACTCTCTCTTCACTTTCACTAGGACTCTCCTCCTCACATAGGACTCTCCTACACTCTCTCTTTACTTTCACTAGGACTCTCCTCCTCACATAGGACTCTCCTACACTCTCTCTTCACTTTCACTAGGACTCTCCTCCTCACATAGGACTCTTCTACACTCTCTCTTCACTTTCACTAGGACTCTCCTCCTCACATAGGACTCTCCTACACTCTCTCTTCACTTTCACTAGGACTCTCCTCCTCACATAGGACTCTCCTACACTCTCTCTTCACTTTCACTAGGACTCTCCTCCTCACATAGGACTCTCCTACACTCTCTCTTCACTTTCACTAGGACTCTCCTCCTCACATAGGACTCTCCTACACTCTTCACTTTCACTAGGACTCTCCTCCTCACGTAGGACTCTCCTACACTCTCTCTTCACCTTCACTAGGACTCTCCTCCTCACATAGGACTCTCCTACACTCTCTCTTCACCTTCACTAGGACTCTCCTCTTTACATAGGACTCTCCAACACTCTTCACTGGGATTCTTCAACATTCTCCAACTACCCTACGACTCTTCAACACACTCTCTTCCTCTTCCTAGGCTCTCCAACACTCTTCACCTTCACTAGGACTGTCCTCCTCCTAGGATTCTCCAACACTTCACTAGGAGTCTACTATATTCTCCAACTCCCCTGGGACTCTTCAAAACTCTCTCTTCCCATTCCTAAGACTTTCCAATACTTTTCATCTTCTCTAGGACTCTCCACCTCCCCTGTGATTCCCCACCTCCCTTAGGACTATCCAATGCTCTTCACCTTCAATAGGACTCTCCAACACTTCTCAATAGGACTCCCCAACACTCCTCACTAGAACTCTCCAACACTCCTCACTAGGACTTTCCAACACTCCTCACTAGGACTCTCCAACACTCCTCACTAGAACTCTCCAACACTCCTCACTAGGACTCTCCAACACTCCTCACTAGGACTCTCCAACACTCCTCACTAGGACTCTCCAACACTTCTCTCTAGAACTCTCCAACACTCCTCACTAGAACTCTCCAACACTTCTCACTAGGACTCTCCAACACTCCTCTCTAGAACTCTAGAACACTCCTCTCTAGAACTCTCCAACACTTCTCACTAGAACTCTCCAACACTTCTCACTAGGACTCTCCAACACTCCTCACTAGGACTATCCAATACTCCTCACTAGGACTCTCCAACACTCCTCACTAGGACTCTCTAACACTCCTCTCTAGAACTCTCCAACACTTCTCACTAGAACTCTCCAACACTCTTCACTAGAACTCTCCAACACTCCTCACTAGGACTCTCCAATACTCCTCACTAGGACTCTCCAACACTTCTCACTAGAACTCTCCAACACTTCTCACTAGGACTATCCAATACTCCTCACTAGGACTCTCCAACACTCCTCACTAGGACTCTCTAACACTCCTCTCTAGAACTCTCCAACACTCTTCACTAGAACTCTCCAACACTCCTCACCAGGACTCTCCAACACTTCTCACTAGAACTCTCCAACACTTCTCACTAGGACTCTCCAACACTCCTCACTAGGACTCTCCAACACTCCTCACTGGAACTCTCCAACACTCCTCACTAGGACTCTCTAATACTCCTCACTAGGACTCCAACACTCCTCACTAGGACTCCAATACTTCTCACTAGGACTCTCCAACACTCCTCACTAGGACTCTCCAACACTCCTCACTAGGACTTCCAACACTCCTCGCTAGGACTCTCCTTTCCCAGTTCTGGAACTCTGCACTTCCCATTTCAGCTGTTTGTAGACTGGGTCCTCCCTTGACTCACCCAACAGTTAGACTGTAGCCTGTGTACTGGTCAGGAGTGAGGTACTGGGGAGCAACAGTTGACGCTGTGAGGTTGTGCGAGGCTGGACTGGCTGATGTCAACATTAATGCTTCAGGCGTACCATCACGAGCCTTGCCCAGGAACTCATAGGTGGCCCTGTGGGATTATTATGTACAGCCGTCACGGGATGCCTGTGGAGGATGGTAGGGGATGGTGGTAGGATGGTGGAATGGTGGTGGGGGTGCTGGTAGGATGGTGGGAATGGTGAGGGATAGTAATAGGAAGTTCTGGGGGTGGGAGAAATTGGAAGGATGTTGTAGGAATTGGGGATAGTCTTAGGATATAGTGGGGATGAGAGATAGTGGTATGGTGTGGCAAGGGTGAATGAATAAATGAAAGACTTACAAGACCCACAAGGAGTGGGAGGAATATCTTGAGTCGTAGAGAAAGAGGCAGTGCTACAACCAGCCGCAGAGCATTATAATGTAGATGTAGACGTGGTGAGGGTGGGAGGATAGTGGTAGTATAATGTGGGAGTAGAGGAATGGAGGGAGATAGTGACAGAATGTTGTGGGGTGAATGATGGGTTTTGTGGGGAATGTCGTGTGATGTAAGGAGTGAAGATAATGGTGGAGAGTGTGCAGGATGTCAGGAACTTTAGATGTTGAGTGAAAGATGGAGGTAGAGGTAGGTAGGTGAGGCTAGGTACGATAGGTGGTGTTACGTAGGTAGGGTTAAGCAGGTGGTGTTGGATAGGTGAAGAATCCAGGGCATGATCAGGTTAAGGATCCGGAACAGAATCAGGTACCAAGTCAGGTACAGGATGAGGTACAGGATCAGGTACGGAAAGGCTCATGTGAAGAATCAGGTAGGACAAAGGCAAGGTTGAGTGATGCTCTATACAAGTGCACTTAACCCCAGCTGGAATTTATAAAAATCAGGTGATTTAGGAGTTTACTACACAATATTAGGTGTAGTTGGATGGAAATAATAAAGCACAATGTTATCTTGTTATTAAAAGTAATAAAGCAGTCATATCTGCACCTCAAGACTTATCTAAGGAAGCAATAAAGAGAGCGGGCAACATATAAGTGATGAGAACCACATACGTGGATGTAAACAGAGAGCTGAGATGCAGATTTCTTCGCGCCTTTCTCCATTTTTAAA
>NC_091321.1:21022926-21057926 GCF_038502225.1 Cherax quadricarinatus
GAGAAAAGCATTAATTAGAGAATGTTTCAGTGGATTCCCCATTTCTATTCCGTAATTCTTATTATTAATAATTCCATTCAATACAAAATAGCAGCCCGTTGCTGCTGGTGATAACTATTAAAGCGATAACTAGATAATTATTGTAGTGATAAATATTAACAAACCTGATGTTTATTAAAATTTAAGTATTCTTATGTAAAGATATTAGTGATATTATAACGTTTAACCGATAGCAGACAGCAGTCTTGTTGTCTCACCTGTACTCAGGAGACCCATCTGAGCCCTTGTGAGTCCCCTCATAGCTGGGTGGGTGAGGAGGGTGGGTGGCACTGGCGTGGCGGCGGCGTGGGCGGCCATCTGGTGGGCGGCGGCGGCGGTGGGGAGCTTGACGGAAGCGGGTGGAGGCGGGGAGAGAGAGTTGGGCGGGGAGAGGGAACCAGAGGAGTCAGTGTGACCGTCTCCAGCTTCCCCTCCTCCAGGTACTCCGCTACGACCGTTCAACACCTGCATCTCACGCATCTGTTCCTGTCGTATCTCGTCGTTGTGATCCTGTGTGTGTGAGAGAGATGCAGAGACACGGTTAGCAGGGGCGCCTGAGATAACTGATGACAGGGAAACATAACCGGTTAGATGAGAGAGAGATAACAGGAAAAATAGCAGGGATGTTATGACTGTGAAAGATGTAAGATAGTAAGTGCTGACATGTTCTAGCGAGGAAGAAACAAAGTGCGCAAGAGTAATTTATATTCAGATAAAAATTATATCATATTGCATCACACGTCAGACACATCTCAAAGACGATGCTCAAATGTCAATATATTTATCTTATGAACTACACAACTTAAAGCACCATGGCTTTACAGCAGGATGATCATGCATGTGATCATGGCTTTACAGCAGGATGATCATGCATGTGATCATGGCTTTACAGCAGGATGATCATGCATGTGATCATGGCTTTACAGCAGGATGATCATGCATGTGATCATGGCTTTACAGCAGGATGATCATGCATGTGATCATGGCTTTACAGCAGGATGATCATGCATGTGATCATGGCTTTACAGCAGGATGATCATGCATGTGATCATGGCTTTACAGCAGGATGATCATGCATGTGATCATGGCTTTACAGCAGGATGATCATGCATGTGATCATGGCTTTACAGCAGGATGATCATGCATGTGATCATGGCTTTACAGCAGGATGATGAAATTTTTCTCAGCTATTAGATCATTACGAAAAAAATCACCTAGGCGTCAAAAAAGGAAAAAATCTGAAGATGTGGTCCGGACAGACTTACCAACAATACAAAGATGATGAAACTAATGATGGATGTCAGTTTGTACTCGGTATAACAGGTACAACATGGTAGTCTGTACTCAGATTTTCTAGCAAACAGATCGTAAAAAGTTTTTTGGGGGTTAATTAGACTGTAAATCTATTTACTACACGAGGGTCATCAAGGCTGCGTGTCACCCGTTCACCACCAGTCAAGAATAATTTAATACCTAACACACATATTAAGTAAAATTCTCAGCGTATATACACTGGACTTTGTTTACAAATAAAAGTTACGTAAAAATTTAGAAAAATGGGCCAAATCTAGAAATAATAATTAAAAAGGGGAAGAATTGTACTTAAAAGTTTTCCTTTAATATTGGTTAGTAAAGTAAAATCTATTACTATCGTAATTCAGAAACGAAAATAAATGATAAGAAATAGAAAATAACATTACAGAATAAATTGTTTAATGAAAATCGTGAAGAACGAGGTGACCACCGCTGCTATTAACTCGAAATGGGAAAAATTTAATGTTAGTTTGAGATTAGTTGATGTTGAAATGTTAATATTTTTATCGCAGTACGGTTTTGCGATGGTAATTAACTCAGAAGCTAAAATGACGAGAATATAACACACAACGAATTACATTTAATTATGACGCGACGTAACTTTTCCCGCAGAGTTTCGACCGATTACCAAATTAATTAGCAATTAGTGAGAGGGTGAAAGTTGATTTTTATGTCAGCCAGATGTATAAAATGGCTGAGTTGTTTCAGCCAACATCACGGCTGAGTTGTTTCAGCCAACATCACGGCTGAGTTGTTTCAGCCAACATCACGGCTGAGTTGTTTCAGCCAACATCACGGCTGAGTTGTTTCAGCCAACATCACGGCTGAGTTGTTTCAACCAACATCACGGCTGAGTTGTTTCAACCAACATCACGGCTGAGTTGTTTCAACCAACATCACGGCTGAGTTGTTTCAACCAACATCACGGCTGAGTTTTTTCAGCCAACATCACGGCTGAGTTGTTTCAACCAACATCACGGCTGAGTTGTTTCAACCAACATCACGGCTGAGTTGTTTCAGCCAACATCACGGCTGAGTTGTTTCAGCCAACATCACGGCTGAGTTGTTTCAACCAACATCACGGCTGAGTTGTTTCAACCAACATCACGGCTGAGTTGTTTCAACCAACATCACGGCTGAGTTGTTTCAACCAACATCACGGCTGAGTTGTTTCAACCAACATCACGGCTGAGTTGTTTCAACCAACATCACGGCTGAGTTGTTTCAGCCAACATAACGGCTGAGTTGTTTCAGCCAACATCACGGCAGAGTTGTTTCAGCCAACATCACGGCTGAGTTTCAGCCAACATCACGGCAGAGTTGTTTCAGCCAACATCACGGCTGAGTTTCAGCCAACATCACGGCTGAGTTTCACCCAACATCACGGCAGAGTTGTTTCAGCCAACATCACGGCTGAGTTTCAGCCAACATCACGGCTGAGTTGTTTCAGCTAACATCACGGCTGAGTTGTTTCAGCTAACATCACGGCTGAGTTGTTTCAGCCAACATCACGGCTGAGTTTCACCCAACATCACGGCTGAGTTGTTTCAACCAACATCACGGCTGAGTTGTTTCAACCAACATCACGGCTGAGTTGTTTCAACCAACATCACGGCTGAGTTGTTTCAGCCAACATCACGGCTGAGTTGTTTCAGCCAACATCACGGCAGAGTTGTTTCAGCCAACATCACGGCTGAGTTTCAGCCAACATCACGGCTGAGTTGTTTCAGCTAACATCACGGCTGAGTTGTTTCAGCTAACATCACGGCTGAGTTGTTTCAGCCAACATCACGGCTGAGTTGTTTCAGCTAACATCACGGCTGAGTTGTTTCAGCTAACATCACGGCTGAGTTGTTTCAGCCAACATCACGGCTGAGTTTCACCCAACATCACGGCTGAGTTGTTTCAGCTAACATCACGGCTGAGTTTCAGCCAACATTACGGCTGAGTTGTTTCAGCTAACATCACGGCTGAGTTGTTTCAGCCAACATCACGGCTGAGTTTCACCCAACATCACGGCTGAGTTGTTTCAGCCAACATCACGGCTGAGTTTCACGCAACATCACGGCTGAGTTGTTTCAGCCAACATCACGGCTGAGTTTCAGCCAACATCACGGCTGAGTTGTTTCAGCCAACATCACGGCTGAGTTTCAGCCAACATTACGGCTGAGTTGTTTCAGCTAACATCACGGCTGAGTTGTTTCAGCCAACATCACGGCTGAGTTTCACCCAACATCACGGCTGAGTTGTTTCAGCCAACATCACGGCTGAGTTTCACCCAACATCACGGCTGAGTTGTTTCAGCCAACATCACGGCTGTGTTTCAGCCAACATCACGGCTGAGTTTCAGCCAACATTAATGTTCTTGGTAAAGTTATAATCACTGATGTTTCAGTTGATGTTATGTACTGACGTCACTAATGTGTAATACACTGTAGAACAGCGAGTGTTCGGATCGCAAGAGAAAGAACCTGTGTTCGATTTCCAGGCAGGGCGAGATATCCAAGTCTCCTGACACCTCTATTCACCTAGCAGTAAATAGGCAAGTAAGAGCTAGTCCAAAGAGAGACTGTAACTGGGAGACCGTGTACCACGGTACTGAGATACTGTACACTGAACTGCTGTACCGCTATACAATGAACCACTGTACTAATGAACCACAGTTAGTGTTACTGGACCCCAGTCAGTGTAGCTGAACCACAGTCAGTGTAGCTGAACCACAGTCAGTGTAGCTGAACCACAGTCAGTGTTGGTGGACCACAGTCAGTGTTGCTGGACCACAGTCAGTGTTGGTGGACCAGTGTTGCTGGACCACAGTGTTGCTGGACCACAGTGTTGCTGGACCACAGTGCTGCTGGACCACAGTGTTGCTGAACCACATTGTTGCTGAACCACATTGTTGCTGGACCACAATGTTGCTGGACCACAGTGTTGCTGGACCACAGTGTTGCTGGACCACAGTGTTGCTGGACCACAGTGTTGCTGAACCACATTGTTGCTGAACCACATTGTTGCTGGACCACAATGTTGCTGGACCACAGTGTTGCTGGACCACAGTGTTGCTGAACCACAGTGTTGCTGGACCACAGTGTTGCTGGACCACAGTGTTGCTGGACCACAGTGTTGCTGGACCACAGTGTTGCTGAACCACAGTGTTGCTGGACCACAGTGTTGCTGGACCACAGTGTTGCTGGACCACAGTGTTGCTGGACCACAGTGTTGCTGGACCACAGTGTTGCTGGACCACAGTGTTGCTGGACCACAGTGTTGCTGGACCACAGTGTTGCTGGACCACAGTGTTGCTGGACCACAGTGTTGCTGGACCACAGTGTTGCTGGACCACAGTGTTGCTGGACCACAGTGTTGCTGGACCACAGTGTTGCTGGACCACAACCACCGCCCTGGTACAGTTTTCCAATAAATATTAATAACCAGTAATTCACCATTTAGATATTCTCATAATAAACCTCACGCAAACATAAAAAGAAAGAGAAATAAAAACATTTATTGATGTCCAGAAATTCGTTCTTCGGTGCATTTGTCAATCGAAAAAAATCTGTTGCAGATTTGATGAAGTCCGATAAATTATTAAAAATTATAATAACTAATTAGAACACCGAATTTTAATGTGGCTGTGGTCTCGGGGCTGTGGTCCCGTGGACGTGGTCCCGTGGCTGTGGTCCCGTGCCTGTGGTCTCGGGGCTGTGGTCTCGGGGCTGTGGTCTCGGGGCTGTGGTCTCGGGGCTGTGGTCTCGGGGCTGTGGTCCCGTGGACGTGGTCCCGTGGCTGTGGTCCCGTGCCTGTGGTCTCGGGGCTGTGGTCTCGGGGCTGTGGTCTCGGGGCTGTGGTCTCGGGGCTGTGGTCTCGGGGCTGTGGTTCCGTGGACGTGGTCCCGTGGCTGTGGTCCCGTGCCTGTGGTCCCGTGGCTGTGGTCCCGTGGCTGTGGTCCCGTGGCTGTCTTTCCGTGGCTGTGGTCCCGTGGACATGGTTCCGTGGCTGTGGTCCCGTGGACGTGGTTCCGTGGCTGTGGTCCCGTGGACATGGTTCCGTGGCTGTGGTCCCGTGGACATGGTTCCGTGGCTGTGGTCCCGTGGACATGGTTCCGTGGCTGTGGTCCCGTGGACATGGTTCCGTGGCTGTGGTCCCGTGGACATGGTTCCGTGGCTGTGGTCCCGTGGACATGGTTCCGTGGCTGTGGTCCCGTGGCTGTGGTCCCGTGGACGTGGTTCCGTGGCTGTGGTCCCGTGGCTGTGGTCCCGTGGCTGTGGTTCCGTGGCTGTGGTTCTGTGGCTGTGGTCTCGGGGCTGTGGTCTCGGGGCTGTGGTCCCGTGGCTGTGGTCTCGGGGCTGTGGTCTCGGGGCTGTGGTCCCGTGGCTGTGGTCTCGGGGCTGTGGTCTCGGGGCTGTGGTTCCGTGGCTGTGGTCTCGGGGCTGTGGTCTCGGGGCTGTGGTCTCGGGGCTGTGGTCTCGGGGCTGTGGTTCCGTGGACGTGGTCCCGTGGCTGTGGTCCCGTGCCTGTGGTCCCGTGGCTGTGGTCCCGTGGCTGTGGTCCCGTGGCTGTCTTTCCGTGGCTGTGGTCCCGTGGACATGGTTCCGTGGCTGTGGTCCCGTGGACGTGGTTCCGTGGCTGTGGTCCCGTGGACATGGTTCCGTGGCTGTGGTCCCGTGGACATGGTTCCGTGGCTGTGGTCCCGTGGACATGGTTCCGTGGCTGTGGTCCCGTGGACATGGTTCCGTGGCTGTGGTCCCGTGGACATGGTTCCGTGGCTGTGGTCCCGTGGACATGGTTCCGTGGCTGTGGTCCCGTGGACGTGGTCCCGTGGCCGTGGTCACTCTTGCTTAACATCAAAGACCAAAGCGGAACATTAAAAAAAAAAAAAACCACGAGGGAATCAAAATTCATGGGCAAACCCGCAGCTGAAACGGATTTTGTGGTGGTCGGCGCCATATATGCAAATAAGACATAACGAGTAGTGTGGTCAATGCGTCTGGCAGCCACGCTCGCTACACCTACCTTCCACTGTTATTAAAGTTACACACTCAACTTTGTGAAATGTTTCGTAATTAAAGCCAGAGGCCTACATCATGTATATATATATATATATAATTATATATATATATATATATATATATATATATATATATATATATATATATATATATATATAATATATATATATATATATATATATATATATATATATATATATATATATATATATATATATATATATATATATTATTAGGCGCTATTCCTATTATTTTATTTGTTTGTTTATTAGGTTTAATGCCTATCTACTAAACGATGGTCATTAAGGCTGCTTGTCACCTGTTCACCACCAGTTAAGAATATTTTTAACACCGAAAATAGGGATTAAAGCAAACTTTTAGTGTATATTCAGTGAGATATACACACCTCTCCTGTGTATATTCAGTGAGATATACACACTTCTCCTGTGTATATTCAGTGAGATATACACACCTCTCCTGTGTATATTCAGTGAGATATACACACCTCTCCTGTGTATATTCAGTGAGATATACACACCTCTCCTGTGTATATTCAGTGAGATATACACACTTCTCCTGTGTATATTCAGTGAGATATACACACTTCTCCTGTGTATATTCAGTGAGATATACACACTTCTCCTGTGTATATTCAGTGAGATATACACACTTCTCCTGTGTATATTCAGTGAGATATACACACCTCTCCTGTGTATATTCAGTGAGATATACACACCTCTCCTGTGTATATTCAGTGAGATATACACACCTCTCCTGTGTATATATCGTGCCACTATTACAGATGCTATACTGAAACATTAATGATACAGGAGAGCTGCAGTTATTACGACGGTTACGAAGCTATAATGTATTTCTTATGCATGGAAAAGAGAGAAAGTGAGTGTGAGATGAGGGGAAAGTGAGAGAGTGTGAGATGAGAGAAAGTGAGAGAGTGTGAGATGAGAGAAAGTGAGAGAGTGTGAGATGAGAGAAAGTGAGAGAGTGTGAGATGAGAGAAAGTGAGAGAGTGCGAGATGAGAGAAACTGAGAGAGTGCGAGATGAGAGAAAGTGAGAGAGTGCGAGATGAGAGAAAGTGAGAGAGTGTGAGATGAGAGAAAGTGAGAGAGTGCGAGATGAGAGAAAGTGAGAGAGTGTGAGATGAGAGAAAGTGAGAGAGTGTGAGATGAGAGAAAGTGTGAGATGAGAGAAAGTGACAGAGTGTGAGATGAGAGAAAGTGAGAGAGTGTGAGATGAGAGAAAGTGAGAGAGTGTGAGATGAGAGAAAGTGAGAGAGTGCGAGATGAGAGAAAGTGAGAGAGTGCGAGATGAGAGAAAGTGAGAGAGTGCGAGATGAGAGAAAGTGAGAGAGTGTGAGATGAGAGAAAGTGAGAGAGTGCGAGATGAGAGAAAGTGAGAGAGTGTGAGATGAGAGAAAGTGAGAGAGTGTGAGATGAGAGAAAGTGTGAGATGAGAGAAAGTGACAGAGTGTGAGATGAGAGAAAGTGAGAGAGTGTGAGATGAGAGAAAGTGAGAGAGTGTGAGATGAGAGAAAGTGAGAGAGTGTGAGATGAGAGAAAGTGAGAGAGTGCGAGATGAGAGAAAGTGAGAGAGTGTGAGATGAGAGAAAGTGAGAGAGTGTGAGATGAGAGAAAGTGAGAGAGTGCGAGATGAGAGAAAGTGAGAGAGTGTGAGATGAGAGAAAGTGAGAGTGTGAGATGAGGGAAAGTGAGCGAATGAGCAGTGACGGTAAGAAAATTATTTTATTAATGACATAATAATTCTAGCTAAGTTGTTCTGTTCCTCCTTC
Organism: Cherax quadricarinatus; assembly: GCF_038502225.1. Classification (NCBI taxonomy): domain Eukaryota; kingdom Metazoa; phylum Arthropoda; class Malacostraca; order Decapoda; family Parastacidae; genus Cherax; species Cherax quadricarinatus. The sequence continues at coordinate 21,031,097 of NC_091321.1, forward strand.
TATCGTTCTGTCTGTAAGTCCTTCTCCACCACTGTTCCTTCTATGTCCTCCCTCTCTCTCTCCCTCACTCCCTCCATTCTTCAACACCATAACTCACACTTGATGACTCTAAGACTCGTCTCAGTTGACCTGAATGTCGCAAACCAGTCAGAATGTGAGTCGTAACCCCCAAGCATCTGCTCTGATTACCCTATCAGAGAACTGCTCCTGTGGTGGATAACTACACTATCAGATAACTGGTCTTGTGGTGGATAACTACACTATCAGATAACTGGTCTTGTGGTGGATAACTACACTATCAGATAACAGGTCTTGTGGTGGATAACTGCACTATCAGATAACTGGTCTTGTGGTGGATAACTGCACTATCAGATAACAGGTCTTGTGGTGGATAACTACACTATCAGATAACAGGTCTTGTGGTGGATAACTACACTATCAGATAACTGGTCTCGTGGTGGATAACTGCACTATCAGATAACAGGTCTTGTGGTGGATAACTGCACTATCAGATAACTGGTCTTGTGGTGGATAACTGCACTATCAGATAACTGGTCTTGTGGTGGATAACTGCACTATCAGACAACTGGTGTTGTGGTGGATAACTGCACTATCAGATAACTGGTGTTGTGGTGGATAACTGCACTATCAGACAACTGGTGTTGTGGTGGATAACTGCACTATCAGATAACTGGTCTTGTGGTGGATAACTGCACTATCAGACAACTGGTGTTGTGGTGGATAACTGCACTATCAGATAACTGGTGTTGTGGTGGATAACTGCACTATCAGACAACTGGTGTTGTGGTGGATAACTGCACTATCAGACAACTGGTGTTGTGGTGGATAACTGCACTATCAGACAACTGGTGTTGTGGTGGATAACTGCACTATCAGATAACTGGTGTTGTGGTGGATAACTGCACTATCAGACAACTGGTGTTGTGGTGGATAACTGCACTATCAGATAACTGGTGTTGTGGTGGATAACTGCACTATCAGACAACTGGTGTTGTGGTGGATAACTGCACTATCAGACAACTGGTGTTGTGGTGGATAACTGCACTATCAGACAACTGGTGTTGTGGTGGATAACTGCACTATCAGACAACTGGTGTTGTGGTGGATAACTGCACTATCAGACAACTGGTGTTGTGGTGGATAACTGCACTATCAGACAACTGGTGTTGTGGTGGATAACTGCACTATCAGACAACTGGTGTTGTGGTGGATAACTGCATTATCAGACAACTGGTGTTGTGGTGGATAACTGCACTATCAGACAACTGGTGTTGTGGTGGATAACTGCATTATCAGACAACTGGTGTTGTGGTGGATAACTGCATTATCAGACAACTGGTGTTGTGGTGGATAACTGCATTATCAGACAACTGGTGTTGTGGTGGATAACTGCACTATCAGACAACTGGTGTTGTGGTGGATAACTGCACTATCAGACAACTGGTGTTGTGGTGGATAACTACACTATCAGACAACTGGTGTTGTGGTGGATAACTGCACTATCAGACAACTGGTGTTGTGGTGGATAACTACACTATCAGACAACTGGTGTTGTGGTGGATAACTACACTATCAGACAACTGGTGTTGTGGTGGATAACTGCACTATCAGACAACTGGTGTTGTGGTGGATAACTACACTATCAGACAACTGGTGTTGTGGTGGATAACTACAATATCAGACAACTGGTGTTGTGGTGGATAACTACACTATCAGACAACTGGTGTTGTGGTGGATAACTACACTATCAGACAACTGGTGTTGTGGTGGATAACTGCACTATCAGACAACTGGTGTTGTGGTGGATAACTGCACTATCAGACAACTGGTGTTGTGGTTGATAACTGCACTATCAGACAACTGGTGTTGTGGTGGATAACTGCACTATCAGACAACTGGTGTTGTGGTGGATAACTGCACTATCAGACAACTGGTGTTGTGGTGGATAACTGCACTATCAGACAACTGGTGTTGTGGTGGATAACTGCACTATCAGACAACTGGTGTTGTGGTGGATAACTACACTATCAGACAACTGGTGTTGTGGTGGATAACTGCACTATCAGACAACTGGTGTTGTGGTGGATAACTGCACTATCAGACAACTGGTGTTGTGGTGGATAACTGCACTATCAGACAACTGGTGTTGTGGTGGATAACTGCACTATCAGACAACTGGTGTTGTGGTGGATAACTGCACTATCAGACAACTGGTGTTGTGGTGGATAACTGCACTATCAGACAACTGGTGTTGTGGTGGATAACTGCACTATCAGACAACTGGTGTTGTGGTGGATAACTGCACTATCAGACAACTGGTGTTGTGGTGGATAACTGCACTATCAGACAACTGGTGTTGTGGTGGATAACTGCACTATCAGACAACTGGTGTTGTGGTGGATAACTGCACTATCAGACAACTGGTGTTGTGGTGGATAACTGCACTATCAGACAACTGGTGTTGTGGTGGATAACTGCACTATCAGACAACTGGTGTTGTGGTGGATAACTACACTATCAGACAACTGGTGTTGTGGTGGATAACTACACTATCAGACAACTGGTGTTGTGGTGGATAACTGCACTATCAGACAACTGGTGTTGTGGTGGATAACTGCACTATCAGACAACTGGTGTTGTGGTGGATAACTGCACTATCAGACAACTGGTGTTGTGGTGGATAACTGCACTATCAGACAACTGGTGTTGTGGTGGATAACTGCACTATCAGACAACTGGTGTTGTGGTGGATAACTACACTATCAGACAACTGGTGTTGTGGTGGGCACGCCACTCAGAGTCATGATGAATTATATCCATGAATTATTAGTGTGAGTTGTGCTCACTCACTCGTGTAATTATGAGAGAGAGAGAGAGAGAGAGAGAGAGAGAGAGAGAGAGAGAGAGAGAGAGAGAGAGAGAGAGAGAGAGAGAGATAGAGAGAGAGTTAGAGAGAGAGAGAGAGAGAGAGAGAGAGAGAGAGAGAGAGAGAGAGAGAGAGAGAGATAGAGAGAGAGTTAGAGAGAGAGAGAGAGAGAGAGAGAGAGAGAGAGAGAGAGAGAGAGAGAGAGAGAGAGAGAGAGAGAGAGAGAGAGAGAGAGAGAGAGAGAGAGAGAAAGAAAGAAAGAGCAGGCTACACGTCAAATTAAAAATTATATCATAATATTTGTAACCACCACCACCATCATTACCACCATTACCACCGCTACCACCACCACTATCACCATCACTATCACCACTACCATCACTACCACCACTACCACCACTACCACCACAACTACCACCACCACAACTATCACTAACACTCACCGGCACTAGGTATCTGCGTATCTCCGTCAATGCGTAGGCGATCCTGGCGTATGCTTCAGCCGGGGGCGCATGCGCCGTGACCTCTACATGAAGGTCCTCCTGCAGGTGACCATACTTAGGGTCAGGGTTCTTCCTCAGCTCCTCCTCCTTGGCTTTGTCCCTGAAGGAGCCCTTCCCCAGGATAGCCATCTTGGTCATTGTCTCCTCTTGCAGCCGCTTCAGGGAGTTTCCCTTAGGTCCCAGCAGCTTCCCCACGAAGTTGAACTGTGGCCAGGGAGAAGGGTGTTAGCAGGGAGATATAACAAATAGGGAGATATAACAAGAAGGGAGATATAAGGGGAATATATATATATATATATATAATATATATATATATATATATATATATATATATATATATATATATATATATATATATATATATATATATATATATATACATACCGTGCCGAATATATAAAACTGGTCAATTAGCAAGAACTTTTAAAATTAAGTCCTTTCTAAAATTTTCTCTTATACGTTTAAAGATATATTTTTTCATTAATATTGATGTAAAAAATTTATAATTTTGCACCAAAAGGAACTTAGAAAACTTACCTAACCTTATTATAACAAGCGCAATTTATTTTAGCCTAACCCAACTAAATATATTTTAGATTTGTTTACAGTAATTTAATACTAAACAAACACAACGAAATATATTTTTTTCGTTAGGTTCAGAATGGTTTTGGCGAAATTATTGCATACACAAATTTTCGCTTGTCCTATATGGCAAGGTGAGCGTTGCTATTTAAGCCAAGATCGCAAGTTCTGCCTATTCGGCACGACATATATATATATATATATATATATATATATATATAATATATATATATATATATATATATATATATATATATATATATATATATATATATATAACAAATATTACTAAGCAACAGAGAAAACGTTATACAAGGTTAACAGAGATTCAATAAAGATGGTAAGAACAGTTAGAGGCAACAGGAAGGGAAACAGAAGGTTTCAACAGAGAGAAGCAACAGGAAGAAAAACATATACCACCGAGAATTAAACAGGAATTAAACGGTTCAGTCTAGAGATTAAAAAGGGAGAGACAACAGGGAGACTAGGTACAAGCAACAGGAAGGAGCAACGGGGAAGAAGAGCATAGAAAACATTAAGAATTCAACAGGAATAAAACGGGTCAGTCTACAAATTGAACAAAAAAAGTGACCAGAGTTTTCAATTCTTTTCGTTCACTTCCAAAAAGTTCAGTTGAACGACTGTGAACGAGTCGAACAATATAGCCACAACTTTCTGGAAAAAAACACTTCTTAAGTCAATGAGTTAATTCTCTGTTTACTCTTTAAGAAATTGTAGAACTGTTTATTCAATATATATTTTATTACCCATTTATTCTCTCTCTCTCTCTCTCTCTCTCTCTCTCTCTCTCTCTCTCTCTCTCTACTCTCTTTTCTCTCTTGGCTTTCTAACTTTCTTTATTTTAAGCTAAGAGTTGTTACTTATATAAATTCTCTCTCTCTCTCTCTCTCTCTCTCTCTCTCTCTCTCTCTCTCTCTCTCTCTCTCTCTCTCTCTCTCTCTCTCTCTCTCTCTCTCTCAGTAAAAAGTAGCTAAAATTAATGAATGTTGCATTTGTGGCCAGTTTGGTCTGGGTTGCACTGTGGTCCAGACCGCAGTTCAACATTAGGCTGACCAAAGAAAGTTTGGAACTTAGGGAAGGCAAAATAAATGAACTACCAGCTTACTCAGCTCCATTTATAATATAGGTAAGCTTTAAGCTGGGATTGAAAGCTTAATAAATAGTTCTCACAGAGAGAGAAAGAGTGAGAGTGAGTGATAGAGAGAGAGAGAGAGAGAGAGAGAGAGAGAGAGAGAGAGAGAGAGAGAGAGAGAGAGAGAGAGAGAGAGAGAGAGCTCAGACATGCAGTAATAACGCTCGTTAAGGCGAAGATGAAGATGAATAACACTGTCTGGCACCCTTTACCCCCCTTTCTCCTCTATCTTCCTTCCCCTCTTCCTCTCTTTCCCCTTACCCATTCTTCTCTCTCCCTTTCCCCTTCTTCTCTTCCCCCTTCCCCCATTTTTTCTTCCCCTCACCCCTTTCAAAGCCTCTGGCTCAGTCACTCATTCACCATTCGCCAGGTAAAAGAGAGAGAGAGAGAGTGAGAGAACGAGAAGGAAGTCTAATGAGATGGAAGAAGGGAGGTAGTAACAAGGATAATGACAGTAGGAGGAGGTTTTATGTGAAGATGAGATGAACATACACGCAATTGTACACATGCGCTCATTTACACACACACACACACACACACACACACACACACACACACACACACACACACACACACACACACACACACACACACACACACACACACACACACACACACACACACACACACACACAATGAAACTTTAAGCTTCAGCTAAGAACCATGATTCAATCCACAAGAAACACAATTCGGTGAGCACACAGTGTGGACATTTAGCGGTAAGATTCAACAACTCGCAAATAGCATCATAAAGATCCACGTAGTCTCAGCTTTATGTAGTAACTTGAACATCACTTACGACGTTTCAGCCACAGCAAGACTTTAGAAAAGTATTTGATAAAGTGTCACTGCCATTGTGGCCTAATGAAAGTGTCTTGTACTGTGTACCATTGTATAAACAATGGGACAAACAGGTAATATACACCTGTATACTTAACGTGTATATTACGTAGAATAATAAAGAAGATAATCAGTAGTCTGGTGAAGCACCTGAGGAAGATTGGAGTCTTGAAAGATCACCAACACAGGTTCCCGGGTTCATGCATGTCTCACCAACACAGGTTCCCAGGCTCATGCATGTCTCACCAACACAGGTTCCCAGGCTCATGCATGTCTCACCAACACAGGTTCCCAGGCTCATGCATGTCTGACCAACTTGCTGAATTACTGTGATGGAGTGACAATTAAAGCAAGAGAGAAAAGACTCTTAGACTGCATTTTCCTTGACTGTCAGGCGGCGTTTTAATTTTGAATCCCACCAGAGACTGAACTAAGAAGAAAAAAGGTAGGTAAGCTTAACGAGAGTGATTTACTAAAACAGATCACAGAATACCTGAGAGGAAGGAAACAATGATGGTATACCTGAGGGAGATGAGACAGGGATGTACAGAGAAGATGTATAAGAACGTAAGAAAGGAAGAACTCTGCAGCAGGTCTACTGGCCCATTCGTGGCAGATCCTTTTCCCTCAGCTGAGGGATTAATCCCCTCAAAACTATGTCTTCAAAGGTAGTGGACTGATTACATCGTCTTCACATTTCTACTGTTTCTTCTAACTCGTCTGTACTCGACTGAAGAAGCCTACTGTGTAGGCGAAATGTTTCGGAATAAAGGTACTGTTGCACATATGTTTTACTTATCAGCCTATCGGTAGTGTATACCATTTTCAGATTCATATTTCAGACGCCGAGTACGCTGCACCAGTATGGAGCCCATACTTGCCAACCTTGTATACAAAGCAGACTACTCCTATACACCCAGAACTGAGACAGTCGAGTGACTAAAACGACTACGAGTACTTAAAAAGATAGATGGACGAGAAGGAGACATGTTAACAACATAAAAGATATTCAGAAAACTTGATATACCTGATATACAAAGACTGTTTGAAGAGTAGGATTGTGTATACAAGTCAGAGAGAGAAAGGGAAGGTTAAAGTCACAGGGATGTTAAAACTAGCTCAACCAGGTCATTAAAGTCACAGGGATGCTAAAACTGGCTCAACCAGGTCATTAAAGTCACAGGGATGTTAAAACTGGCTCAACCAGGTCATTAAAGTCACAGGGATGTTAAAACTAACTCAACCAAGTCATTAAAGTCACAGAAATGTTAAAACTAACTCAACCAGGTCATTAAAGTCACAGGGATGTTAAAACTAACTCAACCAGGTCATTAAAGTCACAGGGATGTTAAAACTAACTCAACCAGGTCATTAAAGTCACAGGGATGTTAAAACTAACTCAACCAGGTCATTAAAGTCACAGGGATGTTAAAACTAACTCAACCAGGTCATTAAAGTCACAGGGATGTTAAAACTAGCTCAACCAGGTCATTAAAGTCACAGGGATGTTAAAACTAGCTCAACCAGGTCGTTAAAGTCACAGGGATGTTAAAACTAACTAAACCAGGTCATTAAAGTCACAGGGATGTTAAAACTAGCTCAACCAGGTCATTAAAGTCACAGGGATGTTAAAACTAACTCAACCAGGTCATTACAGTCACAGGGATGTTAAAACTAACTCAACCAGGTCATTAAAGTCACGGGGATGTTAAAACTAACTCAGCCAGGTCATTAAAGTCACAGGGATGTTAAAACTAACTCAACCGGGTCATTAAAGTCACAGGGATGTTAAAACTAACTCAATCAGGTCATTAAAGCCACAGGGATGTTAAAACTAACTCAACCAGGTCATTAAAGTCACAGGGATGTTAAAACTAACTCAACCAGGTCATTAAAGTCACAGGGATGTTAAAACTAACTCAACCAGGTCATTAAAGTCACAGGGATGTTAAAACTAATCCAACGGTCATTAAAGTCACGGGATGTTAAAACTACTCAACCAGGTCATTAAAGTCACAGGGATGTTAAAACTAACTCAACTGGTCATAAAGTCACAGGGATTGTTGGGGAAACTAGCTCAACCAGGTCATTAAAGTCACAGGGATGTTAAAACTAACTCAACCAGGTCATTAAAGTCACAGGGATGTTAAAACTAACTCAACCAGGTCATTAAAGTCACAGGGATGTTAAAACTAGCTCAACCAGGTCATTAAAGTCACAGGGATGTTAAAACTAACTCAACCAGGTCATTAAAGTCACAGGGATGTTAAAACTAACTCAACCAGGTCATTAAAGTCACAGGGATGTTAAAACTAACTCAACCGGTCATTAAAGTCACGGGATTAAAAACTAACTCAACCAGGTCATTAAAGTCACAGGGATGTTAAAACTAACTCAACCAGGTCATTAAAGTCACAGGGATGTTAAAACAAATTCAACCAGGTCATTAAAGTCACAGGGATGTTAAAACTAGCTCAACCAGGTCATTAAAGTCACAGACAGTTTAGGGAGAGACATCTTCACACGCTTCGATTAATGAGAATAAAATATCACAAATCTTCATGAAACACAATATTCTCATTATCCAAGTCATGACTAGCATCACCAGTACAGAGAGAGAGAGAGAGAGAGAGAGAGAGAGAGAGAGAGAGAGAGAGAGAGAGAGAGAGAGAGAGAGAGAGAGAGAGAGAGAGAGAGAGAGAGAGAGAGAGAGAGAGAGAGAGAGAGAGAGAGAGAGAGAGAGAGAGAGAGAGAGAGAGAGAGAGAGCCAAGTGAAAGCCTTCACTGGACACATCCTTAATCTACAACAAGAACACATTCCTCACCGGCAATATGTGACGAAGCCTACAGATCAGCCTTGGTTTGGCTTTCGTTGTAGAGAGGCTGCTACTGCTAAGTACAAAGCATGGCGAAGGTATAAGAGACACCCTACCACCTATAACAGGAACTTGCACATGCAAGCCTGTAGGCATATGGGTGATGTTCAAAAGTGAGCCATTGCTAAATGGGAGGTGGACACTAAAAGAAAGTTAGCATCAGGTAGGGTAGGCTCCAAAACCTGGTGGTCCCTGGTCAAGGACAGACAAGGTTATCTGCCTGATGAACTTATTCCACCTCTAAATCGACAGGATGGGACCACCTCTACTAGCAGTCAAGAGAAGGCGGACCTCTTTGCTGAACACTTTGCTACCAAAATGCAACTTCCTGATCCAGCAAGGGACCCTCCTTGGCTAGCTGCAAGAACTGTGTCAAAACTGTCAGTGGTGACAATAAGGCAGGAGGAGGTGCATTTCCTACTTAAATCGCTTGACCAAGAAAAGGCTGTGGGTCCAGACAAGTTGAGCCCAAGATTGTTGAGAAGATGTGCAGACCAGCTAGCAGCACCTCTAACTCGCATCTTTCAGCACTGCCTAGTACAGTGTAAATGGCCCTCTCTATGGAAAGAGGCGAATTTAGTCCCTGTTCACAAAAAGAAGAGCAGAGCAGAAATCAGCAACTACAGACCAGTGTCACTCCTGTCAATCACTTGAGACAATAATCTCAAGACAAATGACAGAGTTTTTTGACTACCACTCACTACTTTGTGATCGTCAATATGGCTTCAGGAAAGGTTACTCTGCTGCTGATCTGTTGTTAAACCTCTCCACTAAGTGGCACCAGTCACTGGATGAATTCAAAGTCAGCTGTGTGGTAGCACTGGACATTGCTGGCGCTTTCGACCGGGTGTGGCACCAGGGCCTCTTAGCAAAACTTCAAGCACTGGGAATTGCAGGCTCTACGCTATGTCTCCTCAGTGACTACCTTCATGGTAGATCTCTAAGTGTAGTTCTCAATGGAACGGAATCAGCAAGACATCCTATTGGGGCAAGTGTTCCACAAGGAAGCGTGCTGGGTCCATTGTTATGGAATGTCTACTTCAACGACCTTCTTCATCTCATCCCAGAATCGCATGCATATGCAGACAACTGTACACTGACATTCACTTATCCAAGAGAAGAAATGCCAGCTGCTCTAAGCTACATCAATCACCAGCTGAGAGCTATATCAGCTTGGGGAAATAGATGGCAAGTAACATTTGCACCTGAGAAAACGCAAATGATGATCGTCTCTAGGCACCATGATGGTAATGCTGGTGCAGTAGTAAGGATGAATGGGAGGATGTTGGCACCTGGAGAAGAAGTTGATATCCTTGGGGTGAAATTTGACTCCAAACTAACCATGAAGAACCATGCTGTAAATCTTGCAAACAAGGCAGCCAGGAAGCTTACAGCACTTCGCCGTATCTCCCATCTGCTTGACAGTAGGGGTTGCAAGATCCTGTACGAGGCACAAGTACGCTCGCACCTTGAGTATGCTCCACTTTCTTGGTTTGCCTGCCCCCCCCCTCTCATCTGCGACTGCTTGACAGAGTAGAGAACAGAGCAAGACGTCTCATCTCTCGCCTGGACCCATCCTGGATAGATCTGTCATTTCAGCAGAGCCTTCAACATAGGAGGGATGTGGGTGGCCTTACTGTTATGTACAAGGCCAATATTGTCAAAATACCACACTTGGATCCACTTCGAGGACAGCGTGAAACAAGCTTTTATGCCACAAGACGGGCAGAAAGCAGCAACTTCACTCTGGCTGTACCCTTCTCCAGAACATCACTCCATCTGAGATCATACATACCCAGGATGACTAGAGTATGGAACACATTCGTACAGCATAATGATGTCAACGAGATAAAGTCAGTTGATCAAATGAAAATGCTGGCCCACAGATGGCTCCAACTTCATCTTGTTTCCTACTTGTATGTCTCATAACAATAAAAATGCTTTCAAATGAGCTGATGTAGGTAACAGCTCTTAGCTTGCCAATAAAGTTAGGAATCCTTAACCTGTAAATAGCTGTCAATAAAGCTAGGGATCCTTAACCTTGTCAAACCCTGTGTAAAAAAAAAAAAAAGAAAAAAAAAGAGATGGAGAGAGAGAGAGAGATGGAGAGAGAGAGAGAGAGAGAGAGAGAGAGAGAGAGAGAGAGAGAGAGATGATGTAGGTCACAGTTCTTAGCTTGTAAATAAAATTAGGAACCTAAACGTAACCTGGTAGAACTGTGTAAGAAAAAAAAGGAGAGAGATTTGAAAAATCTCGGAAGAAATTCTTCAGGTTTGAAAGAATAATTACGCTGTTAATTACAATGTTAATCACTAATTTGAATACGTCAAAAACAAAAGACTTTGGAGGAAAAAAGAGAGAGAGAGAATATTTACTTTTCTTATTCTAACATTATCTCGTTTTATTCTTCTCTTTTCAATGAAATTATTGCATAAATCACTTTCTCTTTCTCTCTCACAGTAAGATAACACAGGTATCAGAATCCAGACCTGAATAAAAAGGTCATCGGATCCAGTATCTACCCTCTGTCCGGTATCATCTACCCACTAGTTTCTACCCGCCACCATCTACGCGCTAGTATCTTCCCGCTAGCTCCTACCCGTTAGTACATACCCGCTAGCGTCAACCCGCTAGTATGTACCCGCTGTTGGGGCAGACACTAGCTACCGCTGGGATGACCAGCGCTGGGATCACCCACATTTATATTAGAAGAGAATCTTGCTGCTGCTGCTGCTGCTGCTGCTGCTGCTGCTGCTGCTAGTGGAAAAATCATCCGCTTTTAGAGCGCTTGTGTGCAGTTGTCAGACTTCCGCTCTGACAATTTTTGGATAAGCCTTTTTTTTTCCTCTCTGCCTGTCAGAGATACCCGAGCCAGATAGTTAAAAAAGGCCATGTTCAGTGGGATTTTTAAGGGGCTGCATTATGTATTTTTTTTAGATCGTCTCCACTGACTGTATTCTGGTTTTGATTAAATGTGACTTTGGTGACTTTGCTCTTCAATGGACAAATTAACCAAAGGGCCTTTTTGGGGAGGCCTTTTTTGAATTTGGAAGACTGCGGCGTGATGGATATTTTGGTGGTGGGGTTTAGATTGAGGCTTGTGGCCTTTTGTTATCAGGTATTGAGCCTTTTAGGGAGTCAGGTGTGCTTTCCTGGGATAAAAGATTTTTGGAGGCCTTCTTGATAAATGGGAGGAATAGGCCTATAGTGAGAGGGAGAAAAATAGACATCAAGTGTTGAAGCTGAGTCAGAGATCATGAACTACCGCTTATGTCTACTTTTTCTAGAGAAAACATTAGGAACTAGAGTGGGAAAGATCTAGATTGTAACTATAGCACTACTAGTGAGAGTAGTTAGTTACTTAATGATGGCTTCTTCCCTGTGTACTTCCCACTCGTCACTTCCCTCAACCCCTTCAATCTTTCCCATGTATTTCCCCTCCCTCCCTCCATCCCTCATCTCTTCTCTTTCTCCCTTCCTACTTTCTGTCTGCCTACATCCCTGCTTCCTTCCATCTCTCTATGCCTCCTTAAAGCCTTGATTCCCTCCCCTCCTTCCTTCCTGCCTCCCTTCCTTCCTTCTTGCCTCCCCCTCTGTCTCTCACCTTCTCTGTGCCTCCCTCCCTACTCCCTCACACTCTCCCTCACCTTGGGGTACTCCCTCACCTTGGGGTATTCCCTCACCTTGGGGTACTCCCTCACCTTGGGGTGCTCCCTCACCTTGGGGTACTCCCTCACCTTGGGGTACTCCCTCACCTTAGGGTGCTCCCTCACCTTGGGGTACTCCCTCACCTTGGGGTACTCCCTCACCTTGGGGTACTCCCTCACCTTGGGGTGCTTCCTCACCTTGGGGTGCTCCCTCACCTTGGGGTACTCCCTCACCTTGGGGTACTCCCTCACCTTGGGGTACTCCCTCACCTTGGGGTGCTTCCTCACCTTGGGGTGCTTCCTCACCTTGGGGTGCTCCCTCACCTTGGGGTACTCCCTCACCTTGGAGTACTCCCTCACCTTGGGGTACTCCCTCACCTTGGGGTACTCCCTCACCTTGGAGTACTCTCTCACCTTGGGGTACTCCCTCACTCTCACTCACCTTAGGATGCTCCCTGACTGGCACTAACACCTTGACAGTGACTTTAATGCTCTTCTCCTTGGTCACTTCCACTGCTCTCTTCTCTTCACTTCTCTTGCCACTCTGCACTCTCTCCAGCTCTGTGCAAAAACAACCAACACGTTAGCAAATACACTAACAAATATGTTAATAGATACACACTCTAACAATTACATCAACATGAACAGGTATGAACCAAAACAGTAACAAATACAACACACTAATAAATGCAAAATAAATAAATAAATAAATAAATAAATAAATAAATCCAATAACAGCCAAAGAAATTGTTAACAATAACAATATAACAAAAACATTCAGTCTAACACGTCCTCTAACATGGACAATAACAACTACCTTAATATAAAAACATCATATATATATATATATATATATATATATATATATATATATATATATATATATATATATATATATATATATATATATATATATATATATATTATATATATATATATATATATATATATATATATATATATATATATATATATATATATTATATATATATATATTATATATATATATATATATATATATATATATATATATATATATATATATATATATTATATATATATATTATATATATATATATATATATATATATATATATATATATATATATATATATATATATATATATATATATATATATATATATATATATATATATATATATATATATATATATATATATATATATAGACAGGCTTCACCCGGAGAGGAGCTACCCTCTCCTCCATCGGATTAAACATGATTGCCTCCTGTTACCCAGACGCTCTACAGCCCCTACGGATTTAGCGCTTACGCATGAATGTAATGATGATGATGATAATAATAATAATACAGAGAGAGAGAGAAAAAAAAAGTGAGAGAGAAATGTAAAAAGGCGGAGATCTCCAGTTTGATTATATCCTTTATGGTTGCTAAACCGGCTTCTCTCACTTCTTTTCTTTTCTTCACCTTTTATTTCTCTCTATTTTATCACTCCATCTCCCGTCACAGAGAAACTCGCAAAAAAAATTTAGCGTAAGAAAGATAATTTCCCTGAAACTATGAAATTTCTGGCTAAAATTCCTCGAAACACAGAGAATTTCCCTGCTGGAGGCTCGCCCCGCCTGGCTGTAATCTTCAATCTGTCATCAAACCAGCCTTATTTCCCTGCCTTCCTGGCGCGGAAATGACTCCCACACGATGTGCTAGGAGGGGTAAAGGGAGGGCAAGGAGGGAGTAAAGGGAGGGGGAACAAGGGTAAAGGGGTTAGGTGGGGAGAGAGGGGAAACTCCCTGGAAACCGAGAATCTATCCCCCCCCCTTAGATTGTACGAGAGAGATTGTCAGGAAAAGCGTTGGGACTCTACCCTTGATTCGTTATCTCTCCCTCGTCCCTTGATTCGTTATCTCTCCCCCGTCCCTTATTCGCTATCTCTCCCCGTCCCTTGATTAGCTATCTCCTCCCCGTCCCTTGATTCGCTATCTCTCCCCGTCCCTGGATTCGCGCACCTTTCCCCTCCCAACCTACCCCCGAGGATCGTATTGAAAAGTGTTTTGACTTGTGGATTCATACACGCCAAGAATTGCATTTCAACGTTGGTTTGTGGGTTTGTCGGTTTATACACCATGAAGTGCACGTATGCGGTTTGTATGTTTGTATGCTTGTGTGTTTGTGATCTTGATAAAACAAATACAGGTTTTAAACCTGACATTAGTCTGTTTGTTTGTGAATAATACTTTTCTTCACAACGTGTATGATACAATATTATGGTTTTTTTCAGCCTTTGTCGTTAGATGGAGAAAGTGAAAGCGAGACGTGGAGGGAGGAAGAGAAAGATAGATAGAGAGAGAAAAAAAGAGAGAGAGACAGAGAGACAGACAGAGAGGCAGACAGACAGACAGACAGACAGACAGAGACAGAGACAGAGAAAGATAGAGAGAGAGAGAAAGAGAGAGAGACGCAGACAGAGACATGGAACGAGGATGAGACGAAGAGAGAGAGAGAGTAGGAGGGCTGGAGAAGGCTGAAGGGAGATCAATCATACCTACTTTTAAAGCTGTGTATGGTATCAGCCTCCACTACCTCCTCCTCCTTACTTCCTTTCACTCCTTCACTGCCTTATAATATTGTTTTTATCGTCTCTGTATTCCTCTTGTTCTCTTCCACTCTAATATCCTGTTATCTTCAATATTATCTCTTCTACTTCTAATGTCCTGTTTTGCTCCATGTCTGAACCATATTCTGCTCTTGTTCAGTCTTTCATTGTAAATTAATTCTTTCTCTCTCATTGTGGAGTATATATACCTGGGGTCTGCAATGAGCATGTACACTAAATGATCATAAATGACCATAAATTTTAAAGGGGTAGACCGGTAAGCCAGCGGAAGGCCTCGGTCAGATGACCAAAAGCTCCAGAGGCGGGTCATCATCTGACTAAGACCCGCGTCAGGAAACACTTGTCCTGTTTCCTGACGAACCTTACCTACCCTAATGAGCATATTCTAGCGTCATTATGTGTCAGGCATCATCAGTGATAATCAGTAATAATAAGAACCAAGCTCCGAAAGCCCTGAAATAATTAAATCTTAACATTTTATATAAGTATTGTCGCAATATTTCCACACACTGAATGCAAATATTGTATTAAATTATATAACATTGAAAATATTAACGGTAAAAGTACACAATGAGATTTATTATGGCCTAATTAAAATGAATAACGGCATAAAGTGTCAGGCAAGTCAAGGGAGAGCATCCGGACACAGTGACTTTTCTGGCGGGAGAACAATGTGAGCGGCGCCATGACGGATGCTGGTCATCCTTCGCTGCTACTCCTGTTTTTGATGTTATATGTGGCAGTAACAAGAGGTAGGTGTTACGTAACGTGTGGGAAGTGAACTCTGTGGTCAAGTGAAGCTATGGGAATAAACAGAATTTTGATTTGTACTGCTAATGAGGTTCACTAGGCATTTATATTTTGGAAATTTGGCGGCCTTCACGTTACACCATAATTATTAATACCATCATTTTCAAAGATAGACGGAAGTTTGCACTCTACACAGACGTACAATTACGGGAGATGTTACTGAAGTGTACAAGTGAAAAATAGGAGTAAAGGGGGATATAAATAATTAGTTGAAAATATTTAACCAAATTTAGACTTGTATCTGTGGATTCAAGCTGGAGAAATTTAGATTTCGAGAGGATGAAGGAAGTGCTAGTTTAGAAGTCGAGTTATATATGTGTTGAACAAACTTCCAGGTAGCATCATACAGGCGAGGTCTTTAGGTAGCTTTAAATATAGGTTGGAAGGGCATGTGGGTGCGAGACGAACCTGCCTATCATGGGCCAACTGAAGTCTTCATGTGTTATGTAACACCATCACCATGTACTCGGCTAGATGCCTCGTCTACCATTCATGTACCAATAATAATGAACGCATTGAACACTTATTTTTATTATTGCTGTTAGGTTAGGTTAGGTAAGGTTCGTCAGGAAACATGACAAGTGTTTCCTGACGCGGGTGTTCGTCAGATGATGACCCGCCGTTGGAGCTTTTCGTCATCTGACCGAGGCCTTCCGCTGGCTTACCGGTCCACCCCTTTAAAAATTATGGTTAGTTATAACCATTTAGTTATGTTTCACTTATGGTTCCAGAGTTATCATACACACTGGTGTTTCAGTCAAATCCCCTCAAGAAAGATTTATTGATCCCTGTGATGGGCTCTTGTTCCAAGGAATTGGACCTGACCTCTTCCTTGGATTAAACCTGACTGCATCCCATACTCCCAAACGCTGCATGATCCCCTGTGGGTTCAGCGTTTTCCTATAAAAATAATTAGGCTATTCAAAGTTGATATAATTACCCTTTAAATTTTTGTCCTTTTTTCCCCAAAATCATTTATAGTTATAATTTAATGCCTACTTATATCAACTTTGAAAAACCCATTTTTATTATTATTATTATTATTGTTATTATTATTATTATTATTATTATTATTATTATTATTATTATTATTATTATTATTATTATTATTGTAAGTTGAAACTCCGGTCCCTCGTCTAAAGGAAGGTTCCTTGATGCTAGGAAGAGGCTGTTGATCCAAGGAACCGGACATATTCTCTCCTTCCTTGGATCAAACTTGATTGCTCTCCAATCCCCAATGCTGTATGACCACAACGGGTATAGAGCTCCTTAAATATACTAATAATAGTTAAATATCTTTTTCTTAATTGTTTCATATCTTTAATCTAAGCTGGTCATATTTCTCATGTAGTTTCTTGGTGAGGGGCTTCTTGATCCAAGGAAGTGGACCTATCCTTCTCTTCTTTAAATCAAACCTGATTGATTCCATTCCATGTGCGCTGTGTGATTCCAACGGGTTTATCACTTCCCCCTGATTATAATAGTGGTGAGCAGCAGGTGAGTAGCAGTAGGTTCACTGGAACTGTCCCGGCTCCGGTCTTGTACAGATGGTGACCCAGCGTTGCCCCCCCCCCCCGTGTGTGGGGGTGACGGTGAGTGCTGTCTCACCTCCGTGGCCACAAACTTGTTACACGCATATCACTGGTGAATGTTATTATCTCAGGGAAGCGCAAAACTCGTAAGTTAATCAGCCTCATCTGCCAACTGTAAGATTAAAGAGTCATCCTTACCAATATCTGTCAGATCTCTAAGGGTGTTAGCATAGTTATATAAAAAAAATATATTTGTTTAGCAAAATTGGATACACCAGTAATGTACTGCTACCATATTTTATGTGACAGTTCCTTAGTGGGAACGAAAGCTAACGGAAGGGGAGGATGCGGGGGGGGGGGGGAACTCGGCTGACTTCTTCCCACTTATTTATTATAATTATTGTTGGGTATTATGACTCATTGACATCTTGAGTGTGATGTAAATGATGGACTGAACTCATCGACTTCAGGCTGAGGGACTAATTACCTCGAACTCATCTTCCACCGTTCTTCTCTGTATCGGACTGAAGAAGCCACTGGCTGGCGAAACTTTTCCACTATAAAGATTCCCAAATGTCGCACCTTACTCAAGGGTGCGATTTCTTCTAGTTTTGGTCCCTTCACACTTAACGAGTTCTCTCTTGGTATATCCTGCTTTTCATTTGGGGTATTTTGCACTGTCTGCCGAGTTGTCTCACTGTCACAGTGAGTGAGTTGTGTGTGCAGTTTCGGGACTAATTCCTCTAGAATTTTCAAGGTATAAATTATGTCTTCGTATCTTAACTGTGGAGAAGCAGTGTCATGTTATGGGTTCACCAGATAGACGGAGATTGAAAAGCCAATCCTCACTAGTTCTGCAGTTTATTGTACAAGAGAATGTGAGCACAGGGATGCAGTCCGCACGTCCAGCCTAGCAGCGCTCCACCCATAGGGTAACTTGTACCAGTGACCATTCATGGATGAACCGTTGTCCCAATGTAGAGCCACTTACGAGTGAACAGTTGTACCAATCAAAATATATTTCACTGTACGAAGTGTTTACCTACTAGCTCTCTTATTGTTCAGCTAGATGACTCGGTGGTCTGTGAAACTTGTGCTGTTTGATGGTGTCTTGAGGTATAGAGGACTTTAAACGTATGATTTTAATGTATTAGTATATTAGTATAATGAGTATGTTTTGTGTTGCGGATCTAATGCGTCATTCTTCAACAGCTATCGGTGGGTCTTCATTTTCTATTCGCATTTCAAGAATTTTTATCGCTTTATCTTATATTTTATTTATTTCCGTTGTGGGATGTTACAATTGCTTATTTTTTATTGATATAGGACAGTCTAAACTAATTAATCCTAGCCTCCTAACCTAACGTAAATAACATAAAGAAATTTTCTGTCAACTGTATGTGAGACAGCCTCGTGGAATTTGGTGAGGCCGGTGATATGGGCAGACCATCAACTGCTTCCCAGGAAAGCCATCCTCTGTGAAGGACACGGCTCTTACCGCTACCACAGTGCATGAAGAACTTTTTCTTACGTTGAAGGCTCTATCGCCTGGGCGCTCTCAGCGCAGATGATACCTTTATGACAATTACCTTCCATTGTCCATGAGCTGAATGACCGCTACGGATTTAGCACTTCCTCCTGGTTATAATAGGCTGTGACAGGTCATCAACAAGCGCTAGGTGGCACCCTTGAATGACTTAAGTATAATACTGACTTTTCAACAAAATAGGGTTTTAAGTTTTGTTACGATATTAGTGGAATATTTAAATAATGACTGAAAGTTTAAATTGACTTAGATTAACTAACACCAAGTAGTTTGAATTCAGCTTCGTGAGATAACATAAACTTAGCATGAAAGTAACGTTACCTTTATTAATGGGAAATGCAATACTGTGAGACTTTCCACTTATTAACAGATATTACTGGAGTCCAAAATATTGTACATTATAGTAGATTAAGGTATAGCCTCATTTAAACTAAGATTTAAAATATATCGCATAAATTAACTGAGATGTGAATTTTAATGTTATTTTCAAATTATTTATATTTCTGGACAGACTTAAAACGTAACACTAGGAATGATTATAACCATATTTTTTAAAGGAGTAGACCGATAAGCCAGAGAAGGTCTCGGTCATATGACCAAAATCTCCTGACAAACCTACCTTCACCTAACACTGACTTGTGAAAACCAGTTCACTTGTGAAACTAAATAGGAAAAAAAGATAGCTATCAGTGTGATTAACTTTTGCTGAGTTAAATATAATATATTGCAGGAATGGTGTTGCCTGTATCAGGCCCCGCGGCTAGACCAGACCAGGAGAGACACCCACGTGTCCTCATCCACAGTCACAAGGTGAGTAACTGTCCCACAGTCACAAGGTGACTAACTGTACCAGTCACAAGGTAAGTAACAAGTGTACCACAGTCACAAGATGAGCAACAACTGTACCAGTCACATGGTGAGTAACTGTCCCACAGTCACAAGGTGAGTAACTATACCACAGTCACAAGGTGAATAACAACTGTACCACCGTCACAAGGATAGTAACAACTGTGCCACTGTCACAAGGTAACAACTGTACCACCGTCACATGGTGAGTAATAACTGTACCACAGTCACAAGGTGAGTAATTGTACCACAGTCACAAGGTGAGTAACAACTGTACCACAGTCACAAGGTGAGTAACAACTGTACCACAATCACAAGGTGAGTAACAACTGTACCACAGTCATAAGGTGAGTAACAACTGTACCACAGTCACAAGGTGAGTAACAACTGTACCACAGTCATAAGGTGAGTAACAACTGTACCACAGTCACAAGGTGAGTAACAACTGTACCACAGTCACAAGGTGAGTAACAACTGTACCACAGTCACAAGGTGAGTAACAACTGTACCACAGTCACAAGGTGAGTAACAACTGTAACACTTTGTGGCAAGTAACAATGAAAATTATGTAGTCATACTGAGAATTTAATGAAGGACGCGATAAGTTTGACCTTTTTTGTGAATTAATTATGTCTTATATGGTAGTGGTATATACATCAAGTTAATGAGTTACGTTATAACGTCTAACATTACAGGTACGTCTGGGTTACAGTACGTCGAGGGACATATACACACCACCTGTCAGGTACGTCAACATTACGTATACGCTTCTAATTATCTTAATTTTCAGCAGCTTTACCTGGAGTCTACCTGGAAGGTCGAGGGAGCGTTGACCCAGTGACCCATTCCTTGACCAGACCTCCAGGTGGATCAGGGCCTGATCAACCTGGCTTTTCTAAGTGCTGCAACATATGTATAATGTAACATGGGTTACTGACCCAGAATTGATTATTGGCATAATATGTCATGCTGGCCATCAAAAAACCTGTTTAGTCGGCCATGATCATGAAGGGTATCAAAGATCCATTACTTGTCTTGTCCGTGCCAGGCTCTAACCCCCGTCACTGCCCTTAGTTTGCTTGGTCATGTATGGTTTTGGTTCTGTTATCTTCTGGTCAAGGAGGACATCAAATTCTAGCTCTTCAGTGGGCGATGTAGAACATCGAGGTCATCAACAGTCCTTCATCTTGTAGCACATCAATTAATAATAATAATCTCTGCCTACTCCCTTCACTGGCTTACCTATAATTGATACCTAAGCTATACTGCTGCCTTCATGGTAGTCACCGATGCTCTGTTTTCCCCGGTGGAGGGAATCGAAGCCTACATTTCATCTCTTGCAGGGCGTGAGATCTCCAGTCACAGCCTCTGATGACGGATGTCTGAGTCTCCTACGGTAACTCACACATTAAATATTAGTGACACTGGGACGCCAGTCCTTGACTCGGGATCACTACCGCACTCTGCAATTTCGGCGCTCCGGGTAGGCTTACATTTTGCCTCTTATTTAAAGACCGGTGCCGATTTTCTTTTAAAATATTAATGGCTCTTTCTATAGTGGAGACAGATAAAACTAATTTTCTATTACGCCTGATAGAAATAAATTGTATACAACTTTTTTTCCCGTACTGAATATAACAATATTTTAGCTTACTACACGTGGAATATTTAGTGGTGTATTTTAAAAAGTTCTTTTTTTTCTGGCTTTTATATTTTAACACCTGGTATAGGTCAGCGCCCCTGGTCTGCACTCCAGGGGACTGTTAGAGCATTGCAATATTCCAGTCTAAAAAGAACAAGTGACGTATAGAGTATCATCATTGGCTCTACATCTCTTTGTTTTGAAGGTTGTAGTTATCCAGCCTAACATTTTCTTTGTGTTAATGACACTGTTGTGATCCTTGAGAGCAAGATCTAATGTTATCATTCGTAAGTACCTCATTAATCTTCTGTGCTAATTAGTGACTTAGAATTT
This sequence comes from Cherax quadricarinatus, assembly GCF_038502225.1. Taxonomy (NCBI): domain Eukaryota; kingdom Metazoa; phylum Arthropoda; class Malacostraca; order Decapoda; family Parastacidae; genus Cherax; species Cherax quadricarinatus. The sequence continues at coordinate 21,052,888 of NC_091321.1, forward strand.
GTATTATGCACCCTTTTGATTTTTTTAAATTTTCCATAGTTGAGAAATTGAAACTTACCCTCATTGAACGTCACATTGTTGTCAGTGGCTCACTAGAAGACTTGGTTATTGTCAAGTTGGAGACTTGATGTGTGCTCAGTGTATACAGCTTTTATGGTATCGGTGCTCTATAATTGATGTCTGTGTCGGATGTGATAATGAGAAAGAAAATTGGGACAGGTACTGTGCCTTGCGAAACAGAGCTTTTTTACCGTGACAGTCTCTGGTTTAACTGTTCACTGTTACTCTGGGTTCTATTTGTTAGAAAGATAAATATCCATCTACCCACTTTTCTTGCTATTCCTTTTGCACGCATTTTGTGTGGTATTAGTGTGTGTACTCACCTATTTGTACTCACCTATTTGTGGTTGCAGGGGTCGAGTCACAGCTCCTGGCCCCGCCTCTTCGCTGATTGCTACTAGGTCCTCCCTCTCCCTGCCCCATGAGCTCTATCATACCTCGCCTTAAAACTATGTATGGTTCCTGCCTCCACCACATCACTTTCTAGGCTATTCCATGGCCTGACTACTCTATGACTGAAGAAATACTTCCTAACATCCCTTTGATTCATCTGAGTCTTCAACTTCCAATTGTGACCTCTTGTGTCTGTGTCCCATCTCTGGAACATCCCGTCTTTGTCCACCTCGTCTATTCCGCGCAGTATTTTATATGTCGTTATCATGTCTCCCCTGACCCTCCTGGCCTCCAGTGTCGTCAGGCCGATTTCCCTCAACCTTTCTTCATAGGACAATCCCCGTAGCTCTGGGACTAGTCTTGTTGCAAACCTTTGCACTTTCTCTAATTTCTTGACGTGCTTGACTAGGTGTGGATTCCAAACTGGTGCGGCATACTCCAGTATGGGCCTGACGTAGATGGTGTACAGAGTCTTAAACGAATCCTTACTGAGGTATCGGAACGCTATCCGTAGGTTTGCCAGGCGCCCGTATGCTGCAGCAGTTATCTGATTGATGTGCGCCTCAGGAGATATGCTCGGTGTTATACTCACCCCCAGATCTTTTTCCTTGAGTGAGGTTTGCAGTCTTTGGCCATCTAAACTATATTGTGTCTGCGGTCTTCTTTGCCCTTCCCCAATCTTCATGACTTTGCATTTGGCAGGGTTAAATTCAAGGAGCCAGTTGCTGGACCAGGCTTGTAGCCTGTCCAGGTCTCTTTGTAGTCCTGCCTGATCCTCGTCCGATTCGATTCTTCTCATTAACTTCACATCATCTGCAAACAAGGACACTTCTGAGTCTATCCCTTCCGTTATGTCGTTCACGTATACCAAGAACAGCACAGGTCCTAGGACTGACCCCTGTGGAACCCCGCTTGTGTGTGTATGTGTGTGTGTATGTATGTGTGTGTGTGTGTGTGTGTGTGTGTGTGTGTGTGTGTGTGTGTGTGTGTGTGTGTGTGTGTGTGTGCGTGCGTGCATGCGCGCGTGTGTGTGTGTGTGTGTGTGTGTGTGTGTGTACTCACCTAGTTGTGGTTGCGGGGGTCGAGTCCGAGCTCCTGGCCCCGCCTCTTCACTGATCGCTACTAGGTCACTCTCCCTGAGCCGTGAGCTTTATCATATCTCTGCTTAAAGCTATGTATGGATCCTGCCTCCACTACATCGCTTCCCAAACTATTCCACTTACTGACTTCTCTCTGGCTGAAGAAATACTTCCTAACATCCCTGTGATTCATCTGCATCTTCAACTTCCAACTGTGTCCCCTTGTTACTGTGTCCAATCTCTGGAACATCCTGTCTTTGTCCACCTTGTCAATTCCTCTCAGCATTTTGTATGTCGTTATCATGTCCCCCCTATCTCTCCTGTCCTCCAGTGTCGTCAGGTTGATTTCCCTTAACCTCTCCTCGTAGGACATACCTCTTAGCTCTGGGACTAGTCTTGTGGCAAACCTTTGCACTTTCTCTAGTTTCTTTACGTGCTTGGCTAGGTGTGGGTTCCAAACTGGTGCCGCATACTCCAATATGGGCCTAACGTACACGGTGTACAGGGTCTTGAATGATTCCTAATTAACATGTCGGAATGCTGTTCTGAGGTTTGCTAGGCGCCCATATGCTGCAGCAGTTATTTGGTTGATGTGCGCTTCAGGAGATGTGCCTGGTGTTATACTCACCCCAAGATCTTTTTCCTTGAGTGAGGTTTGTAGTCTCTGGCCCCCCTAGACTGTACTCCGTCTGCGGTCTTCTTTGACCTTCCCTAATCTTCATGACTTGGTGGGATTGAACTCCAGGAGCTAATTGCTGGACCAGGTCTGCAGCATGTCCAGATCCCTTTGTAGTTCTGCCTGGTCTTCGATCGAGTGAATTCTTCTCATCAACTTCACGTCATCTGCAAACAGGGACACCTCAGAGTCTATTCCTTCCGTCATGTTGTTCACAAATACCAGAAACAGCACTGGTCCTAGGACTGACCCCTGGGGGACCCCGCTGGTCACAGGTGCCCACTCTGACACCTCGCCACGTACCATGACTCGCTGCTGTCTTCCTGACAAGTATTCCCTGATCCATTGTAGTGCCTTCCCTGTTATCCCTGCTTGGTCCTCCAGTTTTTGCACCGATCTCTTGTGTGGAACTGTGTCAAACGCCTTCTTGCAGTCCAAGAATAGGCAATCCACCCACCCCTCTCTCTCTTGTCTTACTGCTGTCACCATGTCATAGAACTCCAGTAGGTTTGTGACACAGGATTTCCCGTCCCTGAAACCATGTTGGCTGCTGTTGATGAGATCGTTCCTTTCTAGGTGTTCCACCACTCTTCTCCTGATAATCTTTTCCATGATTTTGCATACTATACATGTCAGTGACACTGGTCTGTAGTTTAATGCTTCATGTCTGTCTCCTTTTTTAAAGATTGGGACTACATTTGCTGTCTTCCATGCCTCAGGCAATCTCCCTGTTTCGATAGATGTATTGAATGTTGTTGTTAGGGGTACACATAGCGCCTCTGCTCCCTCTCTCAATACCCATGGGGAGATGTTATCTGGCCCCATTGCCTTTGAGGTATCTAGCTCACTCAGAAGCCTCTTCACTTCTTCCTCGGTTGTGTGCACTGTGTCCAGCACGTGGTGGTGTGCCCCACCTCTCCGTCTTTCTGAAGCCCCTTCTGTCTCCTCTGTGAACACTTCTTTGAATCTCTTGTTGAGTTCCTCACATACTTCACGGTCATTTCTTGTTGTCTCTCCTCCTTCCTTCCTTAGCCTGATTACCTGGTCCTTGACTGTTGTTTTCCTCTTGATGTGGCTGTACAACAGTTTCGGGTCAGATTTGGCTTTCGCTGCTATGTCATTTTCATATTGTCTTTGGGCCTCCCTTCTTATCTGTGCATATTCGTTTCTGGCTCTACGACTGCTTTCCTTATTCTCCTGGGTCCTTTGCCTTCTATATTTCTTCCATTCCCTAGCACACTTGGTTTTTGCCTCCCTGCACCTTTGGGTAAACCATGGGCTCATCCTGGCTTTTTCATTATTCCTGTTACCCTTGGGTACAAACCTCTCCTCAGCCTCCTTGCATTTTGTTGCTACATATTCCATCATCTCATTAACTGGCTTCCCTGCCAGTTCTCTGTCCCACTGAACCCCGTTCAGGAAGTTCCTCATTCCTGTGTAGTCCCCTTTCTTGTAGTTTGGCTTCATTTTCCTGGCCTTCCTGCTTCTCCCTCCACTTGTAGCTCTACTGTGTATTCGAAGCTTAAAACCACATGGTCACTGGCCCCAAGGGGTCTTTCATATGTGATGTCCTCGATATCTGCATTACTCAAGGTGAATACTAAGTCCAGCCTTGCTGGTTCATCCTCTCCTCTCTCTCTTGTAGTGTCCCTTACATGTTGGTACATGAAGTTTTCCAGTACCACCTCCATCATTTTAGCCCTCCATGTATCTTGGCCCCCATGCGGGTCCAAGTTCTCCCAATCGATCTCCTTGTGGTTAAAGTCACCCATGATCAGGAGCTTTGCCCTGCATGCATGAGCTCTTCTGGCCACTCTAGCCAGTGTGTCAACCATCGCTCTATTGCTCTCGTCGTACTCTTGCCCTGACCTCCTGCTGTTCTGTGGTGGGTTATACATCACTGCTATTACCACCTTGGGACCTCCAGAGTGAAGCGTTCCCGCTATGTAATCACTTTCTTCTCCGCTGTCTCCTCTCTCCAGCTCATCAAAATTCCAGCGATTTTTGATCAGCAATGCCAGTCCTCCACCCCCCCTGTTCCCTCTGTCTTTCCTCAGGATTTGGTATCCCGTTGGAAAGATGGCATCTGTTATCATACCTGTAAGCTTGGTTTCTGTGAGAGCTATGATGTCCGGTGATGCCTCTTTGACTCTTTCATGCCACTCCTCCCACTTATTTGTTATTCCATCAGCGTTTGTGTACCATACCTTCAGTTTCCTTTCCAACACTGTGGTTTGGGGGGCCTGTGAGGGTGGGAGACCTGGTAGCATACTGTGGGATTCTATAGCTCGGTGTTGGGTGGAGGCTGTGGGTATGGACTGTAGTGTGTGTTGGGATGGTGTGATAGGTTGTATGGTTCTGAGAATAGTTGTGTGTGTGCTTGCCCTTGCTGTTCTGTTCTGCTCTGACTGACCTCTGCTGGTTCCATCCTTGTCTCTTTTCCTAGCTCCTTTCGCTTTTTTGTCCTCTCCCTCAGCTGCTGTCGTTCTGATTGTGTTCTGTCTCTGTCTAGGAACACCCTCTTGTACTCTTCCGAGTATTTCAATCATGGTTTCTCTTGGAGGATCCTGTTCTGCACTGTTTCCGTCCTGAGAATCAGCTTGATTGGTCAGTTCCTCCCCTTCGAGTACCCCCCTATTCTCTGAAAATTTACAATCTCGTCCATCTCTTCACCTATTTCCGTGATGATTTTCTCAATCTCCTTACTTTCTTCCTGCTGCCTTTCAGTGTGTGTCCTTTCCTCTCTCTCCTGAAGCCCATGGATAAACACTGATTTTGCCCTTTCCTCCTCCCATTGCCTCACCCTCTGTGACTCTGGATCCTGCCTGTAT
>NC_091321.1:21062926-21065426 GCF_038502225.1 Cherax quadricarinatus
CATCACCCCCCACCCCACCCTCTTTCTCTCTCTCCTGTTTATTTCTCCCGCTTTCCCTTGTTTTCATTGTCTCTCATCCCGTCTATCCCTCCTCTCTGTTTTTTTTCTCTCTCTCCTCTTCTCCATCTAGCTTTTCCTCATGTCTCCCTTTTTCACTGTCTCTTTTCTTTAATCCCGAGTTCTCACTCTCTCACCCGCTTCACTCTTTTCCCTCTTCATGTCTCCCTTTCCCTCCCTCAGGAAGCGTGGCTACCGAAGCAGATGAAGGGTCCAGCTGGTCCAGCATGTTGTTGACGCTAACACCTGGTCAGACATGTCCCAACATGTTCCAAGCTTGTCCCAGCTTGTTGGAGACAAGTTTCCATAAATTCCTCCTTGTCACGTGTGTGTGTGTGTGTGTGTGTGTGTGTGTGTGTGTGTGTGTGTGTGTGTGTGTGTGTACTCACCTAATTGTGGTTGCAGGGGTTGAGACTCAGCTCCTGGCCCCGCCTCTTCACTGATCGCTACTAGGTCCTCTCTCTGTGCTTCCTGAGCTATGTCATACCTCGTCTTAAAGCTATGTATGGTTCCTGCCTCCACTACATCACTTGCTAGGCTATTCCAGTTCATGACTACTCCATTGCTGAAGAAATACTTTCTAACATCCCTGTGACTCGTCTGAGTCTACAGCTTCCAATTGTGACCCCTTGGTGTGTGTGTGTGTGTGTGTGTGTGTGTGTGTGTGTGTGTGTGTGTGTGTGTGTGTGTGTGTGTGTTTGTGTGTGTGTGTGTGTGTGTGTGTGTGTGTGTGTGTGTGTGTGTGTGTGTGTGTGTGTGTGTGTGTGTACTACCTAGTTGTATTCACCTAGTTGAGGTTGCAGGGGTCGAGTCCGAGCTCCTGGCCCCCGCCTCTTCACTGGTCGCTACTAGGTCACTCTCCCTGAACCGTGTGCTTTATCATACCTCTGCTTAAAGCTGTGTATGGATCCTGCCTCCACTACATCGCTTCCCAAACTATTCCACTTACTGACTACTCTGTGGCTGAAGAAATACTTCCTAACATCCCTGTGATTCATCTGTGTCTTCAACTTCCAACTGTGTCCCCTTGTTACTGTGTCCAATCTCTGGAACATCCTGTCTTTGTCCACCTTCTCAATTCCTCTCAGTATTTTGTATGTCGTTATCATGTCCCCCCTATCTCTCCTATCCAGTGTCGTGTGTCCAGTGTGTGTGTGTGTGTGTGTGTGTGTGTGTGTGTGTGTGTGTGTGTGTGTGTGTGTGTGTGTGTGTGTTTTGGTCACTGCTCAGATCCTTTTTTTATGTATCCTCTCTCTCCCTCCCTCCTCCGTCCCCCCTTCTTCCTCACATTCTCCCTCTTATCTTCCCTCCCTCCCTCCCTCCCTCCCTCCCTATCCTCAACAGGAGGCTGGACACAGCTCACCTGAGGGCAGGTAACACAGGTTGTCATGGTAATGTTCTTTTCCCCTCTTACTCTCCTCTCTGCTCCCCCTCTCTCTCCTCCTTCTTCTTTCTCCCTACTATATCCTTTTTTCCTCTTATTCCTCTGCTTCCTAACTTAATCAAACAGTGAGTTGCTGTTAGTGGACGGAAGATCGATTCTCTACTGCCTGTTGTGCTGAGTGGCCCGCATGGATTTAGCGCTTCCTGAAATACACTACACTTTCCTCTGCTTCCTCTACGTTTTTCTTCTCACTACATATCTTTCTTTTCTTCATCTCTCTCTCTCTCTCCATCCCTCCCTCCCTTCCCTCTTCCTCACGTTGCTAGGAGACCAAACCTGACATTAAAAATTATACAAAGGGGATATTTTGATATTATTTGTACTCACGTCTGTTGGTCGTCGCTTGTTTAACAGTGTTGCAACAACTGTAACAGTGTTGTAACAACTGTAACAGTGTTGTAACAATTGTAACAGTGTTGTAACAATCGTAACCGTACTGTAACAGTTGTAACAGTGTTGTAACAATTGTAGCAGTGTTGTAACTTGTTGCAATGTTGTATACAATGTTGGATGGTCAAGGGTCACCTGTGAAGGAATGGTCACTTGGGATGGTCAGGGACCACCTGGGATGGTCAGGGATAACCTGGGATGGTCAGGGATCACCTGGGATGGTCAGGGATCACCTGGGATGGTCAGGGATCATCTGGGATGGTCAGGGATCACTTGAGATGGTCAGGGGTCACCTGGTATGGTCAAGGTTCACCTGGAATAGTCAAAGATTACCTGGGATGGACAAGGGTCACCTGGGAAGGTCAAGGGTCACCTGGGATGATCAAGGGTCACTCGGGAAGGTCAAGGGTCACCTGGGAAGGTCGGGTCACCAGGGAAGGTCAAGGGTCACCTGGGATGATCAAGGGTCACCCGGGAAGGTCAAGGGTCACCTGGGAAGGTCAAGGGTCACCCGGGATGGTCAAGGGTCACCTGGAAGGATCTTAGTCCCTTCTGTCTTGGAACATCATTATTAGTTATGTTAATTATCTTTTAGATAATTATCAGTTT
>NC_091321.1:21070426-21077926 GCF_038502225.1 Cherax quadricarinatus
TATATATATATATATATATATATATATATATATATATATATATATATATATATATATATATATATATATATATATATATATGTATATATATATAATTTGTGTAAACATTAACTATCACCAATTTTCTAAAGCTTTAAATAATAATAATAATAATAATAATAATAATAATAATAATAATAATAATAATAATAATATAATTGCAGATGCTTACTGCGACCCCGAGAGATTAAATGTAATAATTACAACTTTAATGAAACTGTTTATCATATATAAATAATATTTTTTGATAATTATAAAAAAAATAGTGAAAACTCAGAGTTAACTGGTTGTTATTGTCCGTGTAGGTTTACCGCATTTTAGTTTTGTATGTATGTGTGTTCGTTTATATTCGTATTGATACTTATTGTAGGAAAAGTGCTGAATTATTGTTATATAAATCCCATAGCAATGAGACCTGGTTGGTGTGAGACCTGGTTGTTGTGAGACCTGGTTGTTGTGAGACCTGGTTGTTGTGAGACCTGGTTGTTGTGAGACCTGGTTGTTGTGAGACCTGGTTGTTGTGAGACCTGGTTGTTGTGAGACCTGGTTGGTGTGAGACCTGGTTGTTGTGAGACCTGGTTGTTGAGACGTGGTTGTGAGACCTGGTTGTTGTGAGACCTGGTTGGTGAGACCTGGTTGTTGAGACGTGGTTGTGAGACCTGGTTGTTGTGAGACCTGGTTGGTGAGACCTGGTTGTTGAGACGTGGTTGTGAGACCTGGTTGTTGTGAGACCTGGTTGGTGTGAGACCTGGTTGTTGTGAGACCTGGTTGGTGTGAGACCTGGTTGGTGTGAGACCTGGTTGGTGTGAGACCTGGTTGTTGTGAGACCTGGTTGTTGTGAGACCTGGTTGGTGTGAGACCTGGTTGGTGTGAGACCTGGTTGGTGTGAGACCTGGTTGGTGTGAGACCTGGTTGCTGTGAGACCTGGTTGTTGTGAGACCTGGTTGTTGTGAGACCTGGTTGGTGTGAGACCTGGTTGGTGTGAGACCTGGTTGGTGTGAGACCTGGTTGTTGTGAGACCTGGTTGTTGTGAGACCTGGTTGGTGTGAGACCTGGTTGTTGTGAGACCTGGTTGTTGTGAGACCTGGTTGGTGTGAGACCTAGTTGCTGTGAGACCTGGTTGTTGTGAGACCTGGTTGTTGTGAGACCTGGTTGGTGTGAGACCTGGTTGGTGTGAGACCTGGTTGTTGTGAGACCTGGTTGTTGTGAGACCTGGTTGGTGTGAGACCTGGTTGGTGAGACCTGGTTGTTGTGAGACCTGGTTGCTGTGAGACCTGGTTGTTGTGAGACCTGGTTGGTGTGAGACCTGGTTGGTGTGAGACCTGGTTGGTGTGAGATCTGGTTGGTGTGAGACCTGGTTGTTGTGAGACCTGGTTATTGTGAGACCTGGTTGGTGAGACCTGTTTGGTGTGAGACCTGGTTGTTGTGAGACCTGTTTGGTGTGAGACCTGGTTGGTGTGAGATCTGGTTGGTGTGAGACCTGGTTGTTGTGAGACCTGGTTGTTTTGAGACCTGGTTGTTGTGAGACCTGGTTGTTGTGAGACCTGGTTGTTGTGAGACCTGGTTGTGAGACCTGGTTGGTGTGAGGCATGGTTGGTGTGAGACCTGGTTGTTGTGAGACCTTGTTTTTGTGAGACCTGGTTGGTGTGAGACCTGGTTGGTGTGAGATCTGGTTGGTGTGAGACCTGGTTGTTGTGAGACCTGGTTATTGTGAGACCTGGTTGGTGAGACCAGTTTGGTGTGAGACCTGGTTGTTGTGAGACCTGTTTGGTGTGAGACCTGGTTGGTGTGAGATCTGGTTGGTGTGAGACCTGGTTGTTGTGAGACCTGGTTGTTTTGAGACCTGGTTGTTGTGAGACCTGGTTGTTGTGAGACCTGGTTGTTGTGAGACCTGGTTGTGAGACCTGGTTGGTGTGAGGCATGGTTGGTGTGAGACCTGGTTGTTGTGAGACCTTGTTTTTGTGAGACCTGGTTGGTGTGAGACCTGGTTGCTGTGAGACCTGGTTGCTGTGAGACCTGGTTGTGAGACCTGGTTGTTGTGAGACCTGGTTGGTGTGAGACCTGGTTGGTGTGAGACCTGGTTGGTGTGAGACCTGGTTGGTGTGAGACCTGGTTGCTGTGAGACCTGGTTGGTGTGAGACCTGGTTGGTGTGAGACCTGGTTGGTGTGAGACCTGGTTGCTGTGAGACCTGGTTGGTGTGAGACCTGGTTGGTGTGAGACCTGGTTGGTTTGAGACCTGGTTGGTGTGAGACCTGGTTGTTGTGAGACGTTTGATTCCATGTAAAAGAAAATACACATTAGGAAAGGTGGAAAATAACTTGTCAAACATAATGTATCCAAACTTAGTTTATATTACCTAAATGAGGGAGAGAGAGAGAGAGAGAGAGAGAGAGAGAGAGAGAGAGAGAGAGAGAGAGAGAGAGAGAGAGAGAGAGAGAGAGAGAGAGAGAGAAAGAGGACTCTCTCCTCCGTCCGCCAGTAGCCTAACAGAAACTAACGCTCGCTGACAGACGAGAAGGGAGGTAGAGTGAGCAGTAACAATACATGTAATGCTAGCTTCCTAAACACTAAACATTACCTTTAAGTCTTTCTCCAAATGGCTTCAGTTACGTAATTAACAAGTAATTACCAGGTAATTAACAGGTATGTAAGAGGTAGTTAGCTCACATCACCATGAAGAAACAGCTTTAACTAAATGAGAATTACTTCAGATATCTACAGGTAAGACAATACCCCCTGCACTTAAAACAAGTGGCCAATATTCGTCCCCCCACACTAATGTTAGTACCACTGTACATACTAATAACTTGTCAACGCCAGTGTACAATCACCTCCACCACTCCTTCAGAGTGCCAGCACTGTACTCCTGCCTCCACCCCTCCTTCAGAGTGCCAGCACTGTACTTCCTGCCTCCACCCCTCCTTCAGAGTGCCAGCACTGTACTTCTGCCTCCACCCCTCCTTCAGAGCGCCAGCACTGTACTTCTGCCTCCACCCCTCCTTCAGAGCGCCAGCACTGTACTTCCTGCCTACACCCCTCCTTCAGAGTTCCGGCACTGTACTTCGCACCTCCGGTTTCCCTGAATCCCTTCATAAGTTACCATGCTGACACTCCAACAGCACATCACGTCATAAAAAAAAAAAACACTTTATCTCCGTTGCATCTGATCTATCGCCCTCACACCAATCTGATGGATGTTTACTCCTCGAGCATTGAGACCTTGGTGACCCAGGTGTCCTCCCTGACTCATTCCTCATTAATAGCGCGTCACAAAGTTTTCCCATTGCCCAAACCATTCATTTCATACACACACACACACACACACACACACACACACACACACACACACACACACACACACACACACACACACACACATATATATATATATATATATATATATATATATATATATATATATATATATATATATATATATATATATATATATATCAATGGTTGTTTTCAACAATAGTGCTTGGAAGCTGTCACTTTTCGATGCATTGTTTTCTCCATTGAGTGAAGTTCTTGTTTATTGTCACTGTGGCGGTGTATTTGACGTGTTGTTGGAGTGTGAGCGAGGTAACACCTGTGAAGGGAGTCACTTAATCATTTCCGTATGCCAGCAACTGCTAGCGTGCAAGTGATGGTGAATGTGTTTTTGTTTTGGCCTCCTTACCTTGTGTATGTGTGTGTGTGTGTGTGTGTGTGTGTATTTGTGTGTTCACACCTACTTGTGGTTTTGGAGGTCGAATCTTAGCTCCTGGTCTTCTCTATTAACCTCATTTGACTGGTTTCTAAAGCTACCTGCCTCATGCCTTGCTATGTCATTCATCCTTAAAACTGTAAACGATATGTGCTTCACCACTTCGACCAAAGAGCTGTCACTCCCTGGCCACCCTGAGGCTGAAGATATCCTCCCTAACATCCCTGTGACTCAGCTGCATCTGTAATTCCCACTTGTACTCCCTTTGTTCCAGATACCTCCCTGTCAAATAACTTTCCTTTCTGCCCTACAAACTCTTAAAAACATTGTACGTGGTACCTTTTTTCTCCTGCGACTTTGGATGTTTGCATCCATCCAAGTGTGCGGACCAAACTAAATTTAAATGTTAATAAACTTCTGTATACATTAGCATTTCAAGAACTAGGAAAGTAATTTTAGACAATGCTAACCAAGAGTCTTACGTCCTTCAAGTTCTCACTCTACATAACTTTATCGTAACCTTTAATCTTTATTACAATCAACTTGACCTGAGTCAGATCTTTCGTCTTGTTTGACCTCTCCGCCAAACTTACCTCCGAAATACATCAAATTTTTGACAGAGTTATAACTGGAGACCCCCGTGTGGATGGTCACACACTCGGATACAACCAGTGTGGATGGTCACACACTCGAATACAACCAGTGTGGATGGTCACACACTCGGATACAACCAGTGTGGATGGTCACACTCGGATACAACCAGTGTGGATGGTCACACACTCGGATACAACCAGTGTGGATACAACCAGTGTGGATGGTCACACACTCGAATACAACCAGTGTGGATGGTTACACACTCGGATACAACCAGTGTGGATGGTCACACACTCGGATACAACTAGTGTGGATGGTCACACACTCGGATACAGTGTGGATGGTCACACACTGATACAACCAGTGTGGATGGTCACACACTCGGATACAGTGTGGATGGTCACACACTGATACAACCAGTGTGGATGGTCACACACTCGGATACAACCAGTGTGGATGGTCACACACTCGGATACAACCAGTGTCGATGGTCACACACTCGGATACAACCAGTGTGGATGGTCACACACTCGGATACAACCAGTGTGGATGGTCACACACTGATACAACCAGTGTGGATGGTCACACACTCGGATACAGTGTGGATGGTCACACACTGATACAACCAATGTGGATGGTCACACACTCTGATACAACCAGTGTGGATGGTCACACACTCGGATACAACCGGTGTGGATGGTCACACACACTGACACAACCAGTGTGGATGGTCACACACGCTGACACAACCAGTGTGGATGATCACACACACTGACACAACCAGTGTGGATGGTAACGCACTCTGATACAACCAGTGTGGATGGTCAAACACACTGACACAACCAGTGTGGATGGTCAAACACACTGACACAACCAGTGTGGATGGTCAAACACACTGACACAACCAGTGTGGATGGTCAAACACGCTGACACAACCGGTGTGGATGGTCACACACACTGACACAACCAGTGTGGATGGTCACACACTCCGACACAACCAGTGTGGATGGTCGCACACTGACACAACCAGTGTGGATGGTAACACACTCTGATACAACCACTGTGGATGGTCACACACAGTCACACAACCAGTGTGGATGGTCAAACACTGACACAACCAGTGTGGATGGTCACACACTGACACAAGTCACACAACCAGTGTGGATGGTCAAACACTGACACAACCAGTGTGGATGGTCACACACTGACACAACCAGTGTGGATGGTCACACACTGACACAACCAGTGTGGATGGTCACACACACTGACAACCATTGTTGATGGTCACACACTGACACAACCGGTGTGGATGGTCACACACTCTGACACAACCAGTGTGGATGGTCAAACACACTGACACAACCAGTGTGGATAGTAACACTCTGATACAACCAGTGTGGATGGTCAAACACACTGACACAACCAGTGTGGATGGTCAAACACACTGACACAACCATTGTTGATGGTCACACACTGACACAACCAGTGTGGATGGTCACACACTGACACAACCAGTGTGGATGGTCACACACTGACACAACCAGTGTGGATGGTCACACACACTGACACAACCATTGTTGATGGTCACACGCTGACACAACCGGTGTGGATGGTCACACACTCTGACACAACCAGTGTGGATGGTCAAACACACTGACACAACCAGTGTGGATAGTAACACTCTGATACAACCAGTGTGGATGGTCAAACACACTGACACAACCAGTGTGGATGGTCAAACACACTGACACAACCATTGTTGATGGTCACACACTGACACAACCAGTGTGGATGGTCACACACTCTGACACAAACGGTGTGGATGGTCACACACTCTGACAAAACCAGTGTGGATGGTCACACACACTGACACAACCATTGTTGATGGTCACACACACTGACACAACCAGTGTGGATGGTCACACAATCTGACACAACCGGTGTGGATGGTCACACACACTGACACAACCAGTGTGGATGGTCACACACACTGACACAACCAGTGTGGATGGTCACACACACTGACACAACCATTGTTGATGGTCACACACACTGACACAACCAGTGTGGATGGTCACACAATCTGACACAACCGGTGTGGATGGTCACACACTCTGACACAACCAGTGTGGATGGTCACACACTCTGATACAACCAGTGTGGATGGCCATACACTCTGACACAACCAGTGTGGATGGTCACACACACTGACACAACCAGTGTGGATGGTCAAACACACTGACACAACCATTGTTGATGGTCACACACTCTGACACAACCAGTGTGGATGGTCACACAATCTGACACAACCAGTGTGGATGGTCAAACACACTGACACAACCAGTGTGGATGGTCGCACACTGACACAACCAGTGTGGATGGTAACACACTCTGATACAACCAGTGTGGATGGCCATACACAATGACACAACCAGTGTGAATGGTCGCACACTGACACAACCAGTGTGGATGGTAACACACTCTGGCACAACCACTGTGGATGGTGACACACTGTGACACAACCAGTGTGGATGATCAAGCACATTGACACAACCAGTGTGGATGGTCACACACTCTGACAACCAGTGTAATGGTCAAACACACTGACACAACCAGTGTGGATGGCCATACACTCTGACACAACCAGTGTGGATGGTCACACACTCTGACAACCAGTGTAATGGTCAAACACACTGATACAACCAGTGTGGATGGCCATACACTCTGACACAACCAGTGTGGATGGTCACACACACTGACACAACCAGTGTGGATGGTCAAACACACTGACACAACCAGTGTGGATGGTCGCACACTGACACAACCAGTGTGGATGGTAACACACTGATACAACCATAGTGGATGGTCACACACAGTCACACAACCAGTGTGGTTGGTCAAACACTGACACAACCAGTGTGGATCGTCACACACTGACACAACCAGTGTGGATGGTCACACACTCTAACACAACCAATGTGGATGGTCACACACACTGACACAACCAGTGTGGATGGTCACACAATCTGACACAAGCGGTGTGGATGGTCACACACACTGACACAACCAGTGTGGATGGTCACACACACTGACACAACCATTGTTGGTCACACACACTGACACAACCAGTGTGGAAGGTCACACAATCTGACACAACCGG
>NC_091321.1:21082926-21127926 GCF_038502225.1 Cherax quadricarinatus
GTTCATGGAAGTACATGAGAGTTCATGGAAGTACATGGGAGTTTATGGGAGTACATGAGAGTTCATGGAAGCACATGAGAGTTCATGGGAGTACATGAGAGTTCATGGAAGTACATGAGAGTTCATGGAAGTACATGGGAGTTTATGGGAGTACATGAGAGTTCATGGAAGCACATGAGAGTTCATGGGAGTACATGAGAGTTCATGGAAGTACATGAGAGTACATGGGAGTACATGAGAGTTCATGGAAGTACATGAGAGTTCATGGGAGTACATGAGAGTTCATGGAAGTACATGAGAGTTCATGGAAGTACATGGGAGTTTATGGGAGTACATGAGAGTTCATGGAAGCACATGAGAGTTCATGGGAGTACATGAGAGTTCATGGAAGCACATGAGAGTTCATGGAAGTACATGGGAGTTCATGGGAGTACATGAGAGTTCATGGAAGTACATGGGAGTTTATGGGAGTACGTGAGAGTTCATGGGAGTACATGAGAGTTCATGGAAGCACATGAGAGTTCATGGGAGTACATGAGAGTACATGGGAGTACATGAGAGTTCATGGGAGTACATGAGAGTTCATGAGAGTACATGAGAGTTCATGGGAGTACATGAGAGTTCATGGGAGTACATGAGAGATCATGGGAGTACATGAGAGTTCATGGGAGTACATGAGAGTTCATGGAAGCACATGAGAGTTCATGGGAGTACATGAGAGTTCATGGAAGTACATGGGAGTTTATGGGAGTACGTGAGAGTTCATGGGAGTACATGAGAGTTCATGGAAGCACATGAGAGTTCATGGGAGTACATGAGAGTTCATGGAAGTACATGGGAGTTTATGGGAGTACGTGAGAGTTCATGGGAGTACATGAGAGTTCATGGGAGTACATGAGAGTTCATGGGAGTACATGAGAGATCATGGGAGTACATGAGAGTTCATGGGAGTACATGAGAGTTCATGGAAGCACATGAGAGTTCATGGGAGTACATGAGAGTACATGGGAGTACATGAGAGTTCATGGGAGTACATGAGAGTTCATGAGAGTACATGAGAGTTCATGGGAGTACATGAGAGTACATGGGAGTACATGAGAGTTCATGGGAGTACATGAGAGTACATGAGAGTACATGGGAGTACATGAGAGTACATGGGAGTACATGAGAGTTCATGGGAGTACATGAGAGTACATGAGAGTTCATGGAAGTACATGAGAGTTCATGGGAGTACATGAGAGTACATGGGAGTACATGAGAGTTCATGGGAGTACATGAGAGTTCATGGGAGTACATGAGAGTTCATGGGAGTACATGAGAGTTCATTGGAGTACATGAGAGTTCATGGGAGTACATGAGAGTTCATGGGAGTACATGAGAGTTCATTGGAGTACATGAGAGTTCATGGGAGTACATGAGAGTTCATGGGAGTACATGAGAGTTCATTGGAGTACATGAGAGTACATGGGAATACATGAGAGTTCATGGGAGTACATGAGAGTACATGGGAGTACATGAGAGTTCATGGGAGTTCATGAGAGTACATGGGAGTACATGAGAGTTCATGGGGGTACATGAGAGTTCATGGGAGTACTTGAGAATTCATGAGAGTACATGAGAGTACATGGGAGTACATGAGAGTACATGGGAGTACATGAGAGTTCATGGGAATACATGAGAGTTCATGGGAGTACATGAGAGTACATGGGAGCACATGAGAGTACATGGGAGTTCATGATAGTACATGGAAGTACATGAGAGTTCATGGGAGTATATGAGAGTTCATGGGAGTACATGAGAGTACATGGGAGCACATGAGAGTTCATGAGAGTACATGGGAGTACATGAGTACATGGGAGTACATGAGAGTTCATGGGAGTACATGAGAGTACATGGGAGTACATGAGAGTTCATGAGAGTACATGGGAGTACATGAGAGACCATGGGAGTACATGAGAGTTCATGGGAGTACATGAGTACATGGGAGTACATGAGAGTTCATGGGAGTACATGAGAGTACATGGGGAGTTCATGGGAGTACATGAGAGTTCATGGGAGTACGTGAGAGTTCATGGGAGTACATGAGAGTTCATGGGAGTGTATGAGAGTTAATGGGAGTACATGGGAGTACATGAGAGTTCATGGGAGTACATGTGAGTACATGAGAGTTCATTGGAGTACATGAGGTTACATCTACTATCTTAATAGAGCACTATCACACACACACACACACACACACACACACACACGGAGTCAGGAGCTGTGATTCGACGTCTGTATCCACAGATAGGAGAGCACACACACACACACACACACACACACACACACACACACACACACACACACACACACACACACACACACACACACACACACACACACACAAACACACACACAAACACACATACACACACACACACACACACACACACACACACACACACACACACACACACACACACACACACACACACACACACACACACACACACACACACACACACACACACACACACACACACACACATACACACACACACACTGGAACTTTCTTTGGAGCCATGGTTACTTATTTCACAGTTGCACTGCAAAAATGACACAAAGTACAATGGGAAATAAGCGAAATGTTTGGATGTATGAGCAGAAGGTTTCTCAGCCACCAAGAGACGCAGCCAAACTGACGCGCAAGCAGCCCCAGCCGGTGGATGGACGCGTCCCAAACGGCCGATCACCGAATTAACGGCCGATAACGGGGCACCGAAAAACTGGCCGAATGCCAAGTTGGCCGATAACAAAACCGGCCGATAACCGCGAGTCCACTGTACCTTGTTCATGGTTACTCCAGTAAGAACTAACTTGGTAATAGTGTATATGTATACAGTTTGTTTTTTCCTGGCATTCTCTAATTATGAGAATCATAAGTTAGACCTCATCTCCTAGAAGATAGTAGAGAGATATTCAGCAACCCCTACAAGTGTAATTAGAAGGTTCAAACAGAACTACAATAATTAACTGGATTTAATGGTTCCAAAGGAGACAAAAATACTTTGAAGAAACTCCCAATTTCTATGGCTAAAATTATTTAAAAAGTAAATAACCTTCTACAAAGAAAATAAAGTCCTCACTCTCAACAATCTTAATAGTTTCTTTTCCACAATAGGAACAAACCTAGCAAACAACATTCCACATTCCAGAAGCTCAAACCAACATCAGTAGCTGTCTGACGTGCACTTATCCAAATACTTTCTATTTGGCTCCTACCACCTCCCAAAAAAAATAACTTCAGTAATAAAATTGCTTAAAATTACAATTAGTAGCATATCTGAAGCATCTATAATTACATGATTATACCAAATAGCACACACAAATATTACCTTTGGCAATATCTTTCAACAAATCACTTGATGTGCAAAACTTACCATGTGTTTAACAGAAAACCAAAATGGGCTTGATGAGCTTCTCTTTCTGAGAGCTTATAGAGTTTTCAACCTTGAGTTTTTAGAAGAGAAATGTGACACCATTAGCAACTTATTTTCTTCATTACATTTTACCCTCGCAATTCACCTGAGAATGCAGACAGAAGTCTCAGAAAATCCTATCCACTTACAATGAAGACAATCTAAACAAGTTCCTTATCTTCCCAACAGGTAACACTGAAGATCTGCTCACCAATGTAGCAGTCATCATGTCAAAAACCATTTGTGACATCAGACCTGGAGACACACACACACACACACACACACACACACACACACACACACACACACACACACACACACACACACACACACACACACACACACACACACACACACACACACACACACACACACACACACACACACAAGGCAACAGAAGTAAGACACGAGAGAGAGGGGTGGGTTGATTGCGTTTTCCTAGACTGCAGGAAGGCCTTTGACACAGTTCCCCACAAGAGATTAGTGCAGAAGCTGGAGGATCAGGCGCATGTAACAGGGAGGGCACTGCAATGGATCAGGGAATACCTGACAGGGAGGCAACAACGAGTCATCGTATGTGAAGAGGTATCACAGTGGGCGCCTGTGACGAGCGGGGTCCCACAGGGGTCAGTTCTAGGACCAGTGCTATTTTTGATTTACGCGAATGACATGATGGAAAGAATAGACTGAAGTGTCCCTATTCGCAGATGATGTGAAGTTGATGAGAAGAATTAAATCGGATGAGGATGAGGCAGGACTGCAAAGAGACCTGGGCAGGCTGGACATGTGGTCCAGAAACTGGCTTCTCGAATTCAATCCTGCCAAATGCAAAGTCATGAAGATTGGGGAGGGGCAAAGAAAACCGCAGACAGAGTTTAGGCTAGGTGGACAAAGGCTACAGACCTCACTCAGGGAGAAAGACCTCGGGGTGACCATAACACCGAGCACGTCACCGGAGGCACACATCAATTAAATAACTGCTGCAGTATACGGGCGCTTGGCAAATCTGAGAATAGCGTTCCGATACATTAATAAGGAATCGTTCAAGACACTGTACACTGTGTATGTTAGGCCCATACTGGAGTATGCAGCACCAGTCTGGAACCCACACCTGGTCAAGCACGTCAAGAAGTTAGAGAAAGTACAAAGGTTTGCAACAAGGCTAGTCCCAGAGCTCGGGAATGTCGTACGAGGAAAGGTTGAGGGAAATCGGACTGACGACACTGGAGGACAGAAGGGTCAGGGGAGACATGATAACGACATATAAAATACTGCGCGGAATAGACGAGGTGGACAAAGACGAGATGTTCCAGAGATGGGAAACATACGAGAGGTCACAGTTGGAAGTTGAAGACTCAGATGAATCAAAGGGATGTTAGAAGTATTTCTTCAGTCATAGAGTAGTCAAGCCGTGGAATAGCCTAGAAAGGGATGTAGTGGAGGCAGGAATCATACATAGTTTTAAGGCGAGGTATGATAGAGCTCATGGGGCAGGGAGAGAGAGGACCTAGTAGCAATCAGCGAAGAGGCGGGGCCAAGAGCTGTGAATCGACCCCTGCAACCACAAATAGGTGAGTACAAATAGGTGAGTACACACACGACACAACTACCACCTCGCCCGCATCATCCCGGGGTCATAGAACAATGGGTTTAAATCCGGGTTGTGAAGCCGATATTGAAGTGCTGAGAATGTGTGTGAGGTTGTGTAATGGTGAGAGAGAGAGAGAGAGAGAGAGAGAGAGAGAGAGAGAGAGAGAGAGAGAGAGAGAGAGAGAGAGAGAGAGAGAGAGAGAGAGAGAGAGAGAGAGAGAGAGAGAGAGAGAGAGAGAGAGAGAGAGAGAGAGAGAGAGAGAGAGAGAGAGAGAGAGAGAGAGAGAGAGAGAGAGAGTGAGAGAGTATGTCACACTAGGTAATCAGAGAGACCAGACAAATAAGGTAAAATAAACAAGGGATCAGTCAAGCAACGATACAAACAAAGGGACCAGACAAACAATGTTAAACAAGGGATCAATCAAACAAAGGATCAAACAAATGTGCCAGACAAACAAGGTTAAACAAACAAGGGATCAATCAAACAACGGATCAACCAAACAAATGGGCCAGACAAACAAGGTTAAACAAACAAGGGATCAATCAAGGAACAGATCAAACAAACAAAGGGGCCAGACAAACAAGGTTAAGCAAACACAATCGCAAGCACAAACTGGTTTAAATGCGCTCACTCACGTAAAACAAGATAAACGAATACGCAAATAGGCAATCTTGCTGCATTTTAGCCTCTATGTATTGACACAGTTAGGGTGATGTCTGTATTGTATTGCGAGTGATGGATGAGGCCATTTGGCGGTCCTGCTCCATTAAAAGTATTGTCTATTCCTGTTTTCACGAGATGTCTGGCTTATTGCCCGCTTTTTTTCCTCCACTTTCTTCAAGCTTTCACTGTCTGGCTGCTGAGAAAGTTTGGTGTGTGTGTGTGTGTACTCACCTGTATGCGCTTGCAGGGGTCGTGTGTGTATGTGTGTGTACTCACCTAGTTGTACTCACCTAGTTGAGGTTGCAGGGGTCGAGTCCAAGCTCCTGGCCCCGCCTCTTCACTGGTCGCTACTAGGTCACTCTCCCTGAACCTTGAGCTTTCATACCTCTCCTTAACGCTATGTATGGATCCTGCCTCCATTATGTCGCTTCCCAAATTATTCCACTTCCTGACTACTCTGTGGCTGAAGAAATACTTCCTAACATCCCTGTGATTCATCTGTGTCTTCAACTTCCAACTGTGTCCCCTTGTTGCTGTGTTCCATCTCTGGAACACCCTGTCTTTGTCCACCTTGTCAATTCCTCTCAGTATTTTGTATGTCGTTATCATGTCCCCCCTATCTCTCCTGTCCTCCAGTGTCGTCAGGTTGATTTCCCTTAACCTCTCCTCGTAGGACATATCTCTTAGCTCTGGGACTAGTCTTGTTGCAAACCTTTGCACTTTCTGTAGTTTCTTTACGTGCTTGGCTAGGTGTGGGTTCCAAACTGGTGCCGCATACTCCAATATGGGCCTAACGTACACGGTGTATAGGGTCCTGAACGATTCCTTATTAAGATGTCGGAATGCTGTTCTGAGGTTTGCCAGGCGCCCATATGCTGCAGCCGTTATTTGGTTGATGTGCGCTTCAGGAGATGTGCCTAGTGTTATACTCACCCCAAGATCTTTTTCCTTGAGTGAGGTTTGTAGTCTCTGGCCCCCTAGACTGTACTCCGTCTGCGGTCTTCTTTGCCCTTCCCCAATCTTCATGACTTCGCACTTGGTGGGATTGAACTCCAGGAGCCAATTGCTGGACCAGGTCTGCAGCCTGTCCAGATCCCTTTGTAGTTCTGCCTGGTCTTCGATTGAGTGAATTCTTCTCATCAACTTCACATCTGCAAACAGGGACACCTCAGAGTCTATTCCTTCCGTCATGTCGTTCACAAATACCAGAAACAGCACTGGTCCTAGGATTGACCCCTGTGGGACCCCGCTGGTCACAGGTACCCACTCTGACACCTCGCCACGTACCATGACTCGCTGCTGTCTTCCTGACAAGTATTCCCTGATCCATTGTAGTGCCTTCCCTGTTATCCCTGCCTGGTCCTCCACATTTTGCACCAATCTCTTGTGTGGAACTGTGTCAAACGTCTTCTTGCAGTCCAAGAATATGCAATCCACCCGCCCCTCTCTCTCTTGTCTTACTGCTGTCACCATGTCATGTGTACTCACCTAATTGTGGTTGCAGGGGTCGAGACTCAGCTCCTGGCCCCTGTGTGTGTGTGTGTGTGTGTGTGTGTGTGTGTGTGTGTGTGTGTGTGTGTGTGTGTGCGTGCGTGCGTGTGTGTGTGTGTGTGTGTGTGTGTGTGTGTGTGTGTGTGTGTGTGTGTGTGTGTGTGTGTGTGCGAGCGCTCGTAGGCACTCATCTTATGTCTGCTTGCTAAGGTCGAGTCACAGTTCCTGGTCCCGGGTGTGTGCATGTGTGTGCAATCACCTAGTTATACTCACCGAATTATGTTTGCAGGGGTCGAGGCTCAGCTCCTGGCCCCTTCGTTTTGAGTATTTTGACCGGCATTACAGATTGCTGGCGTTGTGGACTATTTCGTTCTTGCTCTTCTTCTAATTCATTTCACTTTTCATCTTAATAATTACATTCCTATGGCTTATCTGTTTCTTCAGCTGTTCCTGTGTCCACTTGACTTGGTCCTCTTAAAAAAATCTGCTCCTAAATATCTTACCAATACCTCTTAAACTCCTGTATGTTGTAATTATATCTTTCATGTGTATATAAGCCACGTCTGCGGCCCTATGCTGTGCATTCTACAAGACTGATGGACTGAACACATCGACTCCAGGCTGAGGGACTGATTACATCAAACTCCTCCTCTCCTTACACCTTTCTGCTTTGTATTGGAATGATGAAGTCACTGTGTGGCGAAACGTTTCCTCAGTCAAGATTCCCATATGTTGCATAAGTTTCTAATGTCTTTCATATTCCTTCTCTCCGCCTGGTTCATCATCATCTTCAATTCCTTCAACCTCTCCTTGTTGTGTATTCCTCTCAGCTGTAGCAATAATCTTCTTGCAGACTGTTGAGTCTTCTCAGGCTTGCATGCCTGCTCATCCAGTGGGTCGTCCGGGACACACTGGAGTCACCTGCTTAGTGAGCGGACTAACCACCTATGTCATGTATAAAGTTCTTAAGGATTATTTGTTCAAGGCCTTGAATGATGTTCCGAGGTTTATTAGTCTTACCTGGAGTTTATCTGGAGAGGGTTAAGGGGGTCAACGCCCCCTCGGCCCGGTCTGAGACCAGGCCTCTTGGACAAACCCTCAAGTTGTGTGCTTTCTTTGATGTGATGTTAACCCCCAGATACTTTGTTTGATGTGATGTTAACCCCCAGATACTTTGTTTGATGTGATGTTAACCCCCAGATACTTTGTTTGATGTGGTGTTAACCCCCAGATACTTTGTTTGATGTGATGTTAACCCCCAGAAACTTTGCTTGATGTGACGTTAACCCCCAGATACTTTGTTTGATGTGATGTTAACCCCCAGATACTTTTCATCGACTGATATGTGCCAGGACACACAAATTCCGCATACTGCGATCCTTTGTTAACAACGTTTCGCCCAAACAGTGGACTTTATTAAGTCACAAACAGATCTGTTCCTGAGTTAATAAAACCCACTGTGTGGACGAAACATTGGTGTGTGCCGTAGTGTTTTATACCAGTGAACACCAGCTTGTTGGCTTAAATCTGTGTCTTGTATCTTCACCTGTATCCCAGGACACTACTATGTGTCTTGTATCTTCCCCTGTATCCCAGGACACTACTATGTGACTTGTATCTTCCCCTGTATCCCAGGACACTACTATGTGTCTTGTATCTTCACCTGTATCCCAGGACACTACTATGTGTCTTGTATCTTCCCCTGTATCCCAGGACACTACTATGTGACTTGTATCTTCCCCTGTATCCCAGGACACTACTATGTGTCTTGTATCTTCACCTGTATCCCAGGACACTAATATGTGTCTTGCCTTGCATCTACACTCATATCCCAGGACACTGTTCTCTGGTTCCTGTCTTTTTGGGTAGAAAAAAATGACATGATAGATAATGGCCAGGAAAGTCAGCGGAATGTCTGAGTATTGTCATCACATGACATAATAATAATAACATAATAATAATAACAACAATAGTACTTTATTTACTACAAGTACATGTACAAGGTATACAGACCATAGCTGACATCAATGACATACTACTATATAGAAGGCCCCTTGTTATGCATAGCATTTCGGGCAAATTAGACCAATTTTGTCCCAGGATGCGACCCACACCAGTCTAGTAACACCCAGGTACCCATTTTTAGTGATGGGTGAACAGGGACAACCGGTGTAAGGAAACACGACCAATATTTCCACCCTTGCCAGGAATCGAACCCGGACCTCAGCGTGTGAAGCGAAAGCTTTTGCCTTCAGGCTACGGGCCTCCATAAAAACCACATACACAGCTTCATGATAAGGTATGATAGGACCCAAAACGATAGTAAAATTGGTGGACTTGTAATCAGAGGCGGGGCCAGGAGCTGAGACTCGACTCCCACCACCACTACTGTGTGCTCATAAAGGCTTCAACACAAGAGGAAAGAAGCTTTATTACGAGAAGCAGCCAACCATCTGACCTGCTCTATACCAAGCTTTCTCCCTCCCTCTCTGTTTCCCTAACTCCTCTCTCTCTCTCTCCCTCCCTCCTTCACCTTCCCTCCGTCCCTACACTCCCTCCCTCCCTCCTTCACCCTTCCTCCGTCCCTACACTACCTCCCTCCCTCCTTCACCCTTCCTCCGTCCCTACACTCCCTCCCTCCCTCCTTCACCCTCCCTCCGTCCCTACACTCCCTCCCTCCCTCCACCCTTCCTCCGTCCCTACACTCCCTCCCTCCCTCCTTCACCCTCCCTCCGTCCCTACACTCCCTCCCTCCCTAGTTCACCCTCCCTCCGTCCCTACACTCCCTCCCTCCTTCACCCTTCCTCCGTCCCTACACTCCCTCCCTCCCTCCACCCTTCCTCCGTCCCTACACTACCTCCCTCCCTCCACCCTTCCTCCGTCCCTACACTCCCTCCCTCCCTCCACCCTTCCTCCGTCCCTACACTCCCTCCCTCCCTCCTTCACCTTCCTCCGTCCCTACACTCCCTCCCTCCCTCCTTCACCCTTCCTCCGTCCCTACACTCCCTCCCTCCCTAGTTCACCCTTCCTCCGTCCCTACACTCCCTCCCTCCCTCCTTCACCTTCCTCCGTCCCTACACTCCCTCCCTCCCTCCTTCACCTTCCTCCGTCCCTACACTCCCTCCCTCCCTAGTTCACCCTTCCTCCGTCCCTACACTCCCTCCCTCCCTCCTTCACCTTCCTCCGTCCCTACACTCCCTCCCTCCCTCCTTCACCCTTCCTCCGTCCCTACACTCCCTCCCTCCCTCCTTCACCTTCCTCCGTCCCTACACTCCCTCCCTCCCTCCTTCACCCTTCCTCCGTCCCTACACTCCCTCCCTCCCTCCTTCACCTTCCTCCGTCCCTACACTCCCTCCCTCCCTCCTTCACCCTTCCTCCGTCCCTACACTCCCTCCCTCCCTCCTTCACCTTCCTCCGTCCCTACACTCCCTCCCTCCCTAGTTCACCCTTCCTCCGTCCCTACACTCCCTCCCTCCCTACTTCACCCTTCCTCCGTCCCTACACTCCCTCCCTCCCTCCTTCACCCTTCCTCCGTCCCTACACTCCCTCCCTCCCTCCTTCACCTTCCTCCGTCCCTACACTCCCTCCCTCCCTAGTTCACCCTTCCTCCGTCCCTACACTCCCTCCCTCCCTCCTTCACCTTCCTCCGTCCCTACACTCCCTCCCTCCCTCCTTCACCCTTCCTCCGTCCCTACACTCCCTCCCTCCCTCCTTCACCTTCCTCCGTCCCTACACTCCCTCCCTCCCTAGTTCACCCTTCCTCCGTCCCTACACTACCTCCCTCCCTCCTTCACCCTTCCTCCGTCCCTACACTCCCTCCCTCCCTAGTTCACCCTTCCTCCGTCCCTACACTCCCTCCCTCCCTCCTTCACCCTTCCTCCGTCCCTACACTCCCTCCCTCCCTCCTTCACCCTTCCTCCGTCCCTACACTCCCTCCCTCCCTCCTTCACCTTCCTCCGTCCCTACACTCCCTCCCTCCCTCCCTCCTTCACCCTTCCTCCGTCCCTACACTCCCTCCCTCCCTCCTTCACCTTCCTCCGTCACTACACTCCCTCCCTCCCTCCTTCACCCTTCCTCCGTCCCTACACTCCCTCCCTCCCTCCTTCACCTTCCTCCGTCCCTACACTCCCTCCCTCCCTAGTTCACCCTTCCTCCGTCCCTACACTACCTCCCTCCCTCCTTCACCCTTCCTCCGTCCCTACACTCCCTCCCTCCCTAGTTCACCCTTCCTCCCTCCCTACACTCCCTCCCTCCCTCCTTCACCCTTCCTCCGTCCCTACACTCCCTCCCGCCCTCCTTCACCCTTCCTCCGTCCCTACACTCCCTCCCTCCCTCCTTCACCTTCCTCCGTCCCTACACTCCCTCCCTCCCTCCCTCCTTCACCCTTCCTCCGTCCCTACACTCCCTCCCTCCCTCCTTCACCCTCCCTCCGTCCCTACACTCCCTCCCTCCCTCCTTCCCAGTGTGCAAGCACTCGTATAATAGATTATTTTCCATTTAAGTGACTTTTAAAAAGGTTGACCATATAATTACCAGCATAATGTTTTTGATCTAAACAAAACAATAATGTTTTTCCTCTACAATACAAATGTCATGAAAAAGATCTTTTCACCCCAACACTGAAAACAATGACAGAGCCAGATGTTGTGAGCACTGCCACTCATAATGACAGCTGTGAGCACTGCCACTCACAACAGCTGTGAGCACTGCCACTCACAACAGCTGTGAGCACTGCCACTCACAACAGCTGTGAGCACTGCCACTCACAACAGCTGTGAGCACTGCCACTCACAACAGCTGTGAGCACTGCCACTCACAACAGCTGTGAACACTGCCACTCATAATGACAGCTGTGAGCACTGCCACTCACAACAGCTGTGAGCACTGCCACTCACAACAGCTGTGAACACTGCCACTCACAACAGCTGTGAGCACTGCCACTCACAACAGCTGTGAGCACTGCCACTCACAACAGCTGTGAGCACTGCCACTCATAATGACAGCTGTGAGCACTGCCACTCACAACAGCTGTGAACACTGCCACTCACAACAGCTGTGAGCACTGCCACTCACAACAGCTGTGAGCACTGCCACTCACAACAGCTGTGAGCACTGCCACTCACAATAGCTGTGAGCACTGCCACTCATAATGACACCTGTGAGCACTGCCACTCACAACAGCTGTGAACACTGCCACTCACAACAGCTGTGAGCACTGCCACTCACAACAGCTGTGAACACTGCCACTCACAACAGCTGTGAGCACTGCCACTCACAACAGCTGTGAGCACTGCCACTCACAACAGCTGTGAGCACTGCCACTCACAACAGCTGTGAGCACTGCCACTCACAACAGCTGTGAGCACTGCCACTCACAACAGCTGTGAGCACTGCCACTCACAACAGCTGTGAGCACTGCCCCTCACAACAGCTGTGAGCACTGCCACTCACAGCAGCTGTGAGCACTGCCACTTACAACAGCTGTGAGCACTGCCACTCACAACAGCTGTGAGCACTGCCACTCACAACAGCTGTGAGCACTGCCACTCACAACAGCTGTGAGCACTGCCCCTCACAACAGTTGTGAGCACTGCCACTCACAACAGCTGTGAGCACTGCCACTCACAACAGCTGTGAGCACTGCCACTCACAACAGCTGTGAGCACTGCCCCTCACAACAGCTGTGAGCACTGCCCCTCACAACAGCTGTGAGCACTGCCACTCACAACAGCTGTGAGCACTGCCACTCACAACAGCTGTGAGCACTGCCACTCACAACAGCTGTGAGCACTGCCACTCACAACAGCTGTGAGCACTGCCACTCACAACAGCTGTGAGCACTGCCACTCACAACAGCTGTGAGCACTGCCACTCACAACAGCTGTGAGCACTGCCACTCACAACAGCTGTGAGCACTGCCCCTCACAACAGCTGTGAGCACTGCCCCTCACAACAGCTGTGAGCACTGCCCCTCACAACAGCTGTGAGCACTGCCACTCACAACAGCTGTGAGCACTGCCACTCACAACAGCTGTGAGCACTGCCCCTCACAACAGCTCACTTAAATTTCAAACAAATACAGAACTTACGATGAATAATATTCAGATTGGCAGGTTAATTTTTCGTCAAATTAGAGAGATAACATTGTTCACTAAGGCGTCATGAACATTGTTCACTAAGGCGTCATGAACATTGTTCACTAAGGCGTCATGAACATTGTTCACTAAGGCGTCATGAACATTGTTCACTAAGGCGTCATGAACATTGTTCACTAAGGCGTCATGAACATTGTTCACTAAGACTTCATGAACATTGTTCACTAAGGCGTCATGAACATTGTTCACTAAGACTTCATGAACATTGTTCACTAAGGCGTCATGAACATTGTTCACTAAGACTTCATGAACATTGTTCACTAAGACTTCATGAACATTGTTCACTAAGACTTCATGAACATTGTTCACTAAGACTACATGAACATTGTTCACTAAGACTACATGAACATTGTTCACTAAGACTTCATGAACATTGTTCACTAAGACTTCATGAACATTGTTCACTAAGACTTCACTATGCAGGCTGCACATGAACATTGTTGCTGACGCAAGAAGTATCACAGAAGAGAGAGAGAGAGAGAGAGAGAGTGGGGGGTGGCTGTGACCTGTCACCCATGGGGGGGGTGGCTGTGACCTGTCACCCATGGGGGGGGTGGCTGTGACCTGTCACCCATGGGGGGGGTGGCTGTGACCTGTCACCCATGGGGGGGTGGCTGTGACCTGTCACCCATGGGGGGGGCCTTGAGCCTCATACGTTCTGTGATTCGTTCACAATCGTGTTATTACGATTAATTTAATCTTGGTTTCGATTAATTACTTCCGGGTGCAGGAACGATTTGTTATGTATTAGTGTGATTATTGTTATTTTGTTATTATTATTATTATTATTATTATTATTATTATTATTATTATTATTATTATTATTATTATTATTATTATTAACAGTGGTAGTGGTGGTCATATTAAACTTTTTAACTATGTAAAGAGGATTTTGGGGTTTTGAGTTAACTGATCGATGTAATCTGAAAAATAATGCGATGTAGTGAAATACGTGTTCATGTTATGAGGACGTGACAACAGTGTACATGTCATGAAGACGTGACAACAGTGTACATGTCATGAAGACGTGACAACAGTGTACATGTCATGAAGACGTGACGACAGTGTACATGTCATGAAGACGTGACAACAGTGTACATGTCATGAAGACGTGACAACAGTGTACATGTCATGAAGACGTGACAACAGTGTACATGTCATGAAGACGTGACAACAGTGTACATGTCATGAAGACGTGACAACAGTGTACATGTCATGAAGACATGACAACAATGTATATGTCATGAAGGCGTGACAACAGTGTACATGTCACGAAGACGTAACAATAGTGTACATGTCATGAAGACGTGACAACAGTGTACATGTCGCGAAGACGTGACAACAGTGTACATGTCATGAAGACGTGACAACAGTGTACATGTCACGAAGACGTGACAACAGTGTACATGTCACGAAGACGTGACAACAGTGTACATGTCATGAAGACATGACAACAGTGTATATGTCATGAAGACGTGACAAGTGTACATGTCATGAAGACGTGACAACAGTGTACATGTCATGAAGACATGACAACAGTGTATATGTCATGAAGACGTGACAACAGTGTACATGTCATGAAGACGTGACAACAGTGTACATGTCATGAACACGTGACAACAGTGTACATGTCACGAAGACGTAACAACAGTGTACATGTCATGAAGACGTGGCAGCAGTGTGCATGTCGCGAAGACGTGACAACAGTGTATATGTCATGAAGACGTGACAACAGTGTACATGTCACGAAGACGTGACAACAGTATACATATCACGAAGACGTGACAACAGTGTATGCTAAGGTCAGTGGTCAAGTGCGGTCATACCTGCCAAGCTCTTGGGAGTTAGCGTGAGCTGTTACCCATAAGATGGCTTGTTGTAGTGCTTTAGAATCCCAGGTTCATGTGTTGAAGAAGGAGATTCTACTTCTATAGGAGGAAAATAGGAAGCTGGGAGCGAGTGTGAGAAGGATTTAGCTGGTAAGGCAGGAATGGTCACCAGCAGTGAGAGTGGCAGCCGCTTTAAGTGGCAAGTGGTTCACAGTTCAGGAAGAAGGAAAATGAGGAGAGTTAATAGAGAAGATGTGAAGGTAGGAAATCGATTCTCTGTTCTCCAAGACGAGTGTATTTCAGTGGTTAGTGAGGTTGAAGGTACCACTGATTCCCCTGCTAATCAAGGTAAGAATATTTTAATAGTAGGCGATTCCCAGGTAAGATATATGGACCGTGCATTTTGTAACAGAGACAGAAAGGTCAGACAGAGAGTGTGTCTTCCTGGAGCTGGTGTTGGTGACATAGTCAGCAGGTTGGATAATATTATGGCAGGTAATGGGAACAAGCCCATTATCTGTCTTAGTGCTGGGGGTAATGACATTGGGAAGGGCAGG
This sequence comes from Cherax quadricarinatus, assembly GCF_038502225.1. Lineage (NCBI taxonomy): Eukaryota > Metazoa > Arthropoda > Malacostraca > Decapoda > Parastacidae > Cherax > Cherax quadricarinatus. The sequence continues at coordinate 21,098,671 of NC_091321.1, forward strand.
AGAGAGGAGCTGCTGGATAAGTGCAGGTCAGCCATAGAAGTAGTTAGGTCTAAGGGAGGGATCCCAGTCATATGTAGCATCTTGTCTAGAAAGGGAGTGGGCAATGAATGGATGTCTAGGGCAATTGGTATAAATCGCTGGCTAGATAGGTACTGCAAGGAACTTGCAATCCCATTCATTGAAAACTGGGATCTTTTCTTTGGCAAACGTGATATGTATGCAAGGGATGGGGTTCATCTCTCTGGGAATGGAGTGGTTGCATTAGCCAATTCAATTGAGAGGGTAATTCATGACTTGTCTAGGAATTTAAACTGATAGATTATAGAGGTATGGGTGTTTGTGGGAAACAATCAGGCTGCAGCATTAGGGTTAAAAACAGCAGTTATTACCGGGATACCTCAGGGATATGTTTAAAAGACAATATTCAAAATAAAGTTGCTAGTAATGGCAAATCAATTGATCAGCAAACAAAGAGAGATAGTAGAGGGCAACGAGTGACTAGCTCCCTAAAGGTTTACTATACAAATAATAGGAGTCTAAGAAATAAGATAGATGAGCTAAAATTACTTGCAAGTGTAGGTAATATAGATATTATTGGTATAACAGAGACCTGGTTCAACCTGAAAGATTGAGAAATGCCTTCTGAATGCAACATACAGGGTTATAAACTATTCCACACTGATAGGGTCAACAGGAAGGGTGGTGGTGTGGCGATGTATGTCAGAGAAAATTTAAATTGTTGTCTTAGACATGATATAAGATTAGAAACATCGAACACAGAATCGGTTTAGCTACAGTTTCTCGAGGGACGTGACAAATTAATTCTGGATGTGATTTATAGGCCCCCAAACTTTGATAGGGAGCATGACTCACGAAATCGTAATGACACGATTGCAAACAAACTATACCCCGGCCGGGATTGAACCCGCGGTCAGACAGTCTCAAAACTCCAGACCGTCGCGTTAGCCACTAGACCAGCTAGCCACAATATATATATATACCTAGTTGGACGAATCTTATTGTGGCTAGCTGGTCTAGTGGCTAACGCGAAGGTCTGGAGTTTTGAGACTCTCTGACCGCGGGTTCAATCCCGGCCGTGGTATGGTTTGTTTGCAATCGTGTCATTACGATTTCGTGAGTCATGTTGACGGCAGTGAGGGGACTTGAGCTAGAGTTCGTCACGGCCACGCTAGCTGGAGATTCGTCTGTAAAAACTTGCATTTGTGGTCACAGTGGTGCCTATGCTAACCTTCCTATGGTGTAGAAATATACCTAGTTGGACGAATCTTATTGTGGCTAGCTGGTCCAGTGGCTAACGCGACGGTCTGGAGTTTTGAGACTCTCTGACCGCGGATTCAATCCCGGCCGGGGTATGGCTTGATAGGGAGTGCAGTAAGCTGTTATGGGACGAAATTCATAAGGCATCTAGATATGAAAATGTTGTGATAATGGGAGATTTTAATTTTAGACAAATTGATTGGAACAATATGAAAGGAAATCTTGAGTCTAGTGACTTTCTTGATACGGTTCAGGATTGCTTTTTAGAACAGGTTGTGACGGAACCAACTAGAGGAAACAATCTGCTTGACTTGGTTCTTGCCAACAAAGATTCACTAATTAATAATCTTGAGGTTAATGATGAGCTTGGGGAAAGTGATCATAAATCACTTAGTTTCAATATATCATGGAATTACCCAGATAACTGCAATCAAATCTCTGTCCCAGATTTTCGCTTGGCCGACTTCATGGGACTGAAAAATTACTTGGGAGGGCTAAATTGGGATGTCCTGACTATGGGTCAGGTAGGTGATCTTGGTTGCCAATATGACGTTTTTCAGAGCATAGTTCTAGCTGCCCAGACAGCTTTTGTTCCGAGTAGGGAAATTAGATCTAACAAAACTGATCCCAAATGGATGAACAATAGATTAAAACATCTCATTGGTCAAAAGAGAGGCATATTCAACTAGAACTAGTTGAATATGCCCTCGTCTGCTACACCTGACGTTACTATATAAGCACCAGGGTCCTTTCTTCTGCTTCAGAATCTCCACGACTATGGTGCTCTTCGCACCTACTCCTAGGTTGAGGGACTGATTACCTCATCTTCTGTACATAGTTCTACTGTCTTCAAGTTATGTCTTAGAATTTGTATTGTAAAGCCACTGGATGGCGAAACGTCTACAATAAAGATACCCAGGTGTTGCACATGTGTCTTAATCTCAACTTGTCGGTATTATATACCATTCGTACACAACTTGTCAGACACTGCAACATCATGGAATCTTAATTCTGAGGACATGTACATAACCTTCACGACTACGACAACTACTACTACTACTAACCCATCTCTTTGGGAAGGACCTACTTCCACTGGGGAATCCCGCCTACCAGTGAATATGCCCTCGTCTGCTACACCTGACGTTACTATATAAGCGCCAGGATTCTTTCTTCTGCTTCAGAATCTCCACGACTATGCTGCTCTTCGCACCTACTCCTAGGTTGAGGGACTGATTACCTCATCTTCTGTACATAGTTCTACTGTCTTCAAGTTATGTCTTAGAATTTGTATTGTAAAGCCACTGGATGGCGAAACGTCTACAATAAAGATACCCAGGTGTTGCACATGTGTCTTAACATCAGAAATCTTCCCTATGAGGATAGACTGAGGGCCCTGAATCTGCACTCTCTCGAAAGGCGTAGAATTAGGGGGGATATGATCGAGGTGTATAAATGAAAAACAGGAATAAATAAAGGGGATGTAAATAGTGTGCTGAAAATTTCCAGCCAAAACAGGACTCGCAGCAATGGTTTCAAGTTGGAAAAATTCAGATTCAGGAAGGATATAGGAAATCACTGGTTTGGTAATAGAGTTGTGGATGAGTGGAACAAACTTCCGAGTACAGTTATTGAGGCTAAAACGTTGTGTAGTTTTAAAAATAGGTTAGATAAATACATGAGTGGGTGTGGGTGGGTGTGAGTTGGACCTGACTAGCATGTGCCTGCTGGGTCTGGTGCCGTGCTCTATTCTTGAGTGGGGATGACCAGACTGGGTGGGTTATTGGGATAATCCGGGGGGGGGGGGACATGGACCTGCTCCGCATGGGTCAGTAGGCCTGTTGCAGTGTTCCTTCTTTCTTATGTTCTTAAGACGTGACAACAGTGTACATGTCATGAAGACGTGACAACAGTGTACATATCATGAAGACGTGACAACAGTGTACATGTCATGAAGACGTGACAACAGTGTACATGTCATGAAGACGTGACAATAGTGTACATGCCATGAAGACGTGACAACAGTGTACATGTCATTAAGACGTGACAGAAGTGTACATATCATGAAGACGTGACAACAGTGTACATGTCACGAAGACGTGACAACAGTGTACATGTCACGAAGACGTGACAACAGTGTACATGTCACAAAGACGTGGCAGAAGTGTACATGTCATGAAGACGTGGCAGCAGTGTACATGTCACGAAGACGTGGCAGAAGTGTACATGTCATGAAGACGTGGCAGAAGTGTACATGTCATGAAGACGTGGCAGAAGTGTACATGTCACGAAGACGTGACAGAAGTGTACATGTCACGAAGACGTGACAGAAGTGTACATGTCATGAAGACGTGACAGAAGTGTACATGTCATGAAGACGTGGCAGAAGTGTACATGGAAATAAATGGTATAAAATACCGACACAGTGGAAATATAAACACACATGCAGTATAATGTGATCCTTTATTGACTACGTTTCGCCCACACAGTGGGCTTTTTCAAGTCACAAACAGGGTGGAAGGTGGAAGGGTGGGGTGGAAGGAACGCGAGTATTTATAGTCCGGTTCAGAGTGCTGAGGTCAGGTGGAGAATCCTGCATCTGATGATGTACCGAGTGGGGTTATAGAGTCTAAAAACTTGGGTAGCTTGGAAAGGAGATTGGATAAGTTTGTGAGCAGACCTTCTACAGTGTTCTTATGTGGGATAGCGATGAAGAAGTTTCTTGGCAAGTGGTTCAGCTATGTTATAGAAGCCACTATTCTGGTTGAAGTTGAACATTAAAATGGTATAAAATACCGACAGATTGTTAGGTAAGACACATATGCAACAGTTAGGTATCTTTATTTTGAAACGTTTCGCCTACACAGTAGGCTTCTTCAGTCGAGTACAGAAAAGTTGATAGAAGCAGAAGATACTTGAAGACGATGTAATCAGTCCATCACCCTTAAAGTTTTGAGGTGGTCAGTCCCTCAGTCTGGAGAGTGTTTGAGATGTGCTGGACTGATCGGGTGATCTTCTCAATCGCATTCGCAACATCAACATCAGGAACAAGAAACTTTCCAGCCTTGACGTGACTTCCCTATTCACCAAAGTACCTACTACACAAGCCATCGATCTCTTACGCAGGAAAATTGACGATTCACTTGATCTTCCCATTCCAGCCAGCGATTTCATCGACCTTGTTGAACTATGTGTTGGCTTTACGTGTTTCTCTTTCGAAAATCACCTCTTTCAGCAGACTTTTGGACTACCCATGGGTTCGCCACTCAGTGCGGTCCTGGCGAACCTATACATGGAACATCTAGAAGCCGAACGTTTCTCCACCATTATTCCTTCGTCTGTCACCTGGCTCCGTTATGTTGACGACTTTCTCCTCATAACTCCTAAACGCTTCAATGTTAAAGCTCTCCAAGACAAGCTCAACCAGGTCGAGCCTTCAATCCAGTTCACACTTGAAGAAGAAGTCGACAACACTCTTCCTTTCCTTGATATTCTGCTTTGCAAAGCTGACCACGAACTTCGTTTTAAAGTCTATCGAAAACCCACCAACCAAAACGATCTTCTCCACTTTTACTCTCACCACGACACCAAAACCAAACGTGGTGTAATTATAGGCTTCTTCCTGCGTGAACTCAGAATCTGCAGCAATGAGTTTCTTAAAGAAGAATGCACGATGATTGAACAAGTATTTTCTAAACTCCACTATCCTCGTCACTTCATCAGAGACTGCAGACGACGGGCATTAAACATCTTCAACACACCCAGAGAAGACACTGCCGAGAAGAGATACATAGTCCTCCCCACCAACTCCATTGCCAAACACGTTTCCAACATCTTTTCCAATACCTCATTTCAAGTATCTACCTCCACAACCACGACCATCAAGGACATTACCAGCGATAGACAGGACAAGCTTCCACCCTCTGCAGGGGTATACATAATCCCTTGTAATGACTGCAACAAGTTATACGTGGGCGAAACATCAAGGGACCTCCAAACACGTATTTCAGAACACCAATACGCAAGCAGGTCTGACGACACAAGGAATGCCTGCGTACAACACCGTAATTCACACAACCACTTGATAAACTACAGAAACTCAAGACTTATCGCCACAGAAGACAACACTCAATACCGAAGAATCCTGGAATCATCACTTATTTCCATATCCGACAACTTCGACCAGAATAGTGGCTTCTATAACATAGCTGAACCACTTGCCAAGAAACTTCTTCATCGCTATCCCACATAAGAACACTGTAGAAGGTCTGCTCACAAACTTATCCAATCTCCTTTCCAAGCTACCCAAGTTTTTAGACTCTATAACCCCACTCGGTACATCATCAGATGCAGCATTCTTCACCTGACCTCAGCACTCTGAACCGGACTATAAATACTCGCGTTCCTTCCACCCCAGGTAGTTCTGTTTGTGACTTGAAAAAGCCCACTGTGTGGGCGAAACGTAGTCAATAAAGGATCACATTATACTGCATATGTGTTTATATTTCCAGAAGTGTACATGTCATGAAGACTTGGCAGAAGTGTACATGTCATGAAGACGTGGCAGAAGTGTACATTTCATGAAGACGTGGCAGAAGTGTACATGTCATGAAGACGTGGCAGCAGTGTACATGTCATGAAGACGTGACAATAGTGTACATGTCATGAAGACGTGACAATTGTGTACATGTCATGAAGACGTGGCAGAAGTGTACATGTCATGAAGACGTGGCAGCAGTGTACATGTCATGAAGACGTGACAATAGTGTACATGTCATGAAGAAGTGGCAGCAGTGTACATGTCATGAAGACGTGACAAAAGTGTACATGTCATGAAGACGTGACAGCAGTGTACATGTCATGAAGACGTGACAATAGTGTACATGCCATGAAGACGTGGCAGAAGTGTACATGCCATGAAGACGTGGCAGAAGTGTACATGTCATGAAGACGTGGCAGAAGTGTACATGTCATGAAGACGTGGCAGAAGTGTACATGTCATGAAGACGTGGCAGAAGTGTACATATGACACTGAAGGGAAAACTACACTGAATGATTGTAAAATATGTGAAGGTAGTTCGTCCCTTCATAACCTTGTTAACCTGTGGGAGATGTTGTGTCATGGTCTTAATGGTCGTGGGAGGGAAGGTGGGAGGGAGGGTGGGAGGGAAGGAGGATGGGAGGGAGAAGATGGCTCCAACTTCATCCTGTTCCCTACTTATATGTCTCATAACAATAAAAATGCTTTCAAATGAGCTGATGTAGGTAACAGCTCTTAGCTTGTCAATAAAGTTAGGAATCCTTAATCTGTAAATAGCTTGTCAATAAAGCTAGGGATCCTTAACCTTGTCAAACCCTGTGAAAAAAAAAAAGAGGAAGCGACCAAGGATGAGAGGTAAGATAGGAAGTGATGGAAGATGAGAGAGAGATGTAGACGGGAATCTTCTTTCCCTAAAACACTGGTGACAGTTAATTATTATTATAATCAAAAAGAAGCGCAAAGCCACAAGGGCTATACAGCGGTGACAGTTAAGAATCTTTAATGTTACTCCCATAACACAAGAGATACCTGTGACCGGTGTCGAGAGTCTTTCTCCTGCAGCCCAGCCAAAGGTCAGGTTCCTGGTCACTGTCTGATCAATCAGGCTGTTACTACTCACCAGTCTCTCCTCTCGTTCATTTTATTACGCCACTTTCTCGATGTTCCACTTAAATTTACAAATATTCTTGTGTTCACTTTTAGCTAGTTTCGATTAGGTTAAATTAAGTTGGGTTCGTTATTTTACGTTACACTCTCCTATAAAGACTTAAATTTGATCGCTAATAAGTAAATTAACACAAACGGCGGGAACACATCTGGCAGCGCCAGAAAACGTTCACATTTCCACGATTATAACTGGTAGGGAAGTGACCCACCAACTTCTGTCTTAATGATAACTTGTCGGAAGTTTTGAGACCTCATCCGCGTACTACATCAGCTACGTAATTACAGCTATATAATGATAGTGCAATTATGAAAGGCCTCTGTAATATCCCAGATATATAATTATATCCACTATGATATGATAAAGCGTGGCTGTGACCTCTTAGAGAGCTTTCTTTAACACTGCCGCTCACAGGATGAGTAGAGCGTGTTCAAGGTTCTAGCAGCTCAGGCTCCAGAAATTAATTAAAAATACCTCCTGGCATAACTATAAGTACTAGGAATCCCTGGCTCCATTCCACACCTTAGTGATTACATTCAGGATCGGATTCTCATTGTAGTTCTTTAAAGAAAGGAATCTGAGAGGCATTCACTGGATAACAGAGTGCACCAGGAAAGTATCCAAGTTTTGCTTGTTACTTCACTGGTTACTGGCCAGTGTTTTAGCTGCCATATTACACATCAGCTCCACTGACAACCACGTATGCATACTCTGCTTACATAAGAGATTTCTCTTGTCCTTCTGTACCTCTGTGATGGACAGTTCTTGTTGTGTTATAATGTACAAGATGATAATACAAATCTAACATTTTACAGACTTTTCTAAGATGATGGAAATGAATTTCTGCCGTGAGGTAGAATGGGAGTGGACAAAATACTGTATATAAACTGCACACCCTTGTTCAAGACTATTTGATTCCCTAAACTATTGACTAACATTAAAATTTCAGCTTATATGCACACTTAGACAAACACTCCTATCGAAACTTTTGTTAATTAGTTTAAATCCAGTCGACTACATGAATGTCATTTAGACTACATATGACCCGTACACCACCAGTGCTTGTACTTGTTACTGACGTAGGCTTGTTTCATAGCGTGAAACAAAATACTGGTTTGCATCAAGGCTTTGTAGGGCTTCACATCCTTCTTAGTGTAGAGAAAAACATTGTTTATTAAGTAATGATATGAATCATGATGTGTGAGGTCGGGACCAGGCATGTTGACAACTCGTGCACATCGTTTTCTAACCTAATCGAGGATGTCTTCTACAATTCTATTGCTAAATCAGTTATTGACATGGCCTATTTCCACTAGTGGGCCCCGCTCACCTGTGACGCCGTCTCCATCTGCTGCACCTTACTTCTGCCACCACTATAGACTCTTCCATCCTCATGCATCTACTCTACTTTTATGAAGGCACAAATTGCTTTAGAAAAATTTCTAGACTGTCTCAATGAAGTCCTTTCATACTAGATTTCCAATCAAAGAATTCCAGTCAGTTTGGCTAAAATTAAAGTCTTCTTGTATAACTACATTTTCATATCTTGAGACCTTCACATTCTTATTGTACTCTTAAAATCTGATTTTCATTTCCCTCACAAATATGCACCATATAGATTCGGTTTCAGTTCCCTCAGGCTTTATATATATTTGAGTCAACATTAATTTTTTTTCTACATAAAGGGCTACTCCATTTCGTTTTTTGTTTCCATCAGTGTTGAATGTGGGAGGTAGATCCTCAGTGTTTACATCAATGTTTCGGTAATTTTAATAATATATCTGTTTCTTGTACATACAATTAATCTTCATCAATTTTATTCCAAGGTCTGTGACTCTTAGTATAATAAATTTTGGAAAAGTTATTTTCTTGCATCATCCATCTGTTTTTTTTTCTTTACTTTCTCTTTACTCTTTAATTTTTACCCACCTGAGAAGCTAATCTACATGTTTGTTTTCCTTCATAATCAGTAACTCAACCTCTTTTCTTCCCACACTGTTCCACAACTTCAACACTGGTTTCTGTTTCACAAAACGTCATGACATTTTCACCAAACCCGTCCACATTTTCCAAATTATTATAATAATTTTCCTGAGCACTGTCACAAAGTAATTAAAACACCCCGACGGACCACTGTTAACCCTCTCTTCTGACACACCTAAGACTTCTGTCTCCCAGCCATGAAAGACGGGGTAACAGTATACCTTTGATAGGACTGGGCTTTAACATGAACTAGTGGGATAATAGTTCTTAGCCTGAAAAATTGATTTGTGGTAAAAAAAAAAAAACGAATTCCATCCCTTGCAAACATAACTTGTTATCACAATATGCGTCCCAGCTGATAAACTTTACCTTGGAATACTGACGGTACTTACACAGCCACTCGTCGTTACGACTCTCATCCTTGGCAAGCTACCATTTATCACAAGTGTACCTCCCTTTTCTTTAATTATATCACTTGCCTTCTTGAACCTTTTCAGTAACTCATCGCTTCGAGCGTTCTTGACATTGTTTTCCCACAGCACTCAAGCAAATAATGGGTTCATTCCCGCTTCCAGCCGCCAGGATACCACTGACCTTGTCCACAGAGTCCCCTATTCCACTGTCTCCACTTCCTACAGAGTCCTCAGTTCCACTGTCTCTACTTGCACTGTTTCTATAAATAAACGGAATTGAACTGACACAGCTACTGGTTGGGGAAATGACTTCATAATTAAGGGTACCCAATGGTCCATCAGTCACCAGGTTGTTGGTAAAATACTAATGACCTCACCTAGTCACGCTCCACCCATTACCTTCCACCTAAGACCCACCTGGGAACCACCTGGGAACCACCTGGGAACCACCTGGGAACCACCTGGGAACTACCTTGGGATCACCTCCACCTAAACTACCCAACAATGGCGATATCGGGAACTCTCACCGGATCCTCCTTTCCTTCTGGGAGTCAATGATCTTATAGCATTTCATGTTTTGCGGAGCTTATCGACCAATGGGAGCTTAGAATGCGAACCCTATCAACCAACAGAAACTCAGAGATATATTCTTTCGCTCAAAGTAAAGTCAATCTCATTTTCAAGCCAAGTCGCGAAGGAACCAATGAGCTTCCTGGGAAGCGTCTCGCGCTGCTGCAACCAATCACATTTGAGATTTAATTTCCAGAAAGCTGATCCAGGGCCAATCACATCGATCCTCTGAAATCATGTACAAACTAATAATCTCACGGCGTCAAAGTGAAATAATTTAATTATGTTGTGAGTGTTTAGATGTTATGAGTGGATAAAGGAACCAATGGCACTTCACGGACTTTTGGGAGAAACCAATCAGCTTCAAGTATGCCTCCCAGAGCCAGTGAACTTAATAGAAATCAAGACCCCTTTTGGATACTCAGCTGTGAGAATGAAAGATTCGAACCATCCCGCAGATAAACCTCCCATCCAAGAACCACCTCAGGTCTGCAGAACCACCGGAGGCCAGACCAAAACCACTTTTTTAATCATGAGCCCATTGGAGGGCTAGACCAATTACTAGGCACCGAGAACGTTCAGTAGATTTAATTATCTAGAGAAGAATTTTTTTTAACAAAATTGGATATATCTGCAGTGTGCTGCCACCTTATTCTATATGATAATTACAGAGGGAAGAAAAGCTAGGTGTGTTTTGCTGTCGTATTCCGTCATCCAAGATGGTGCCCATACAAGGTGTTGAAATGTATCAGTCTGAACTGGGAGACTTCAGTGGGGCACTGAGGATATTTGGGTGAGAGGGAGGGGAGGAGTGAGGGACGTGCGTGTAGGTGTATGAAGCAAGAACACGCACGCATGCACTCTCAGCATGGTGCATGCATGCCTAAGTGCTCTCTTCTCTAACTTATGGACGTGTAACTGTGAATGTACTGAACCCTTTGTAAATGTACATACACACACACACACACACACACACACACTCACACACACACACACACACACACACACACACACACACACACACACACACACACACACACACACACGAGGACCAGGAAGAACTACAAAGGGATCTGGACAGGCTGCAGACCTGGTCCAGCAATTGGCTCCTGTCGTTCAACCCCACCAAGTGCAAAGTCTTGAAGACTGGGGAAGGGCAAAGAAGACCGCAGACGGAGTACAGTCTAGGGGGCCAGAGACTACAAACCTCACTCAAGGAAAAAGATCTTGGGGTGAGTATAACACCAGGCACATCTCCTGAGGCACACATCAACCAAATAACTGATGCAGCATATGGGCGTCTAGCAAACCTCAGAACAGCATTCCGACATCTTAATAAGGAATCGTTCAGGACCCTGTACACTGTGTACGTTAGGCCCATATTGGAGTATGCGGCACCAGTTTGGAACCCACATCTAGCCAAGCACGTAAAGAAACTAGAGAAAGTGCTAAGGTTTGCAACAAGACTAGTCCCATAGCTAAGGGGTATGTCCTACGAGGAGAGGTTAAGGGAAATCGACCTGACGACACTGGAAAACAGGAGAGATAGGGGGGGGGACATGATAACGACATATAAAATACTGAGAGAAATTGACAGAGACAGAATGTTCCAGAGATGGGACACAGCAACAAGGGGACACAGTTGGAAGTTGAAGACTCAGATGAATCACAGGTATGTTAGGAAGTATTCTTCAGTCACAGAGTAGTCAGGAAGTGGAATAGTTTGGGAAGCGATGTAGTGGAAGCAGGATCCATTCATAGCTTTAAGAAGAGGTATGATAAAGCTCATGATGCAGGGAGAGTGACCCAGTAGCGGCCAGTGAAGAGGCGGGGCCAGGAGTTATGGTTCGACCCCTGCAACCACAACTAGGTGAGTACACACAAACACACACACACACACATCCGTAATTAAGGCATCTTACTGACCTAAGTCGCTCATATTACATAAACGCAGCCATTATGTTCCAGAGTGATATAAACTCTTGAGTTACTGCTTACAGACATACCCCCACCCAGCCCAACATTATTCTGCTTTCCTCTGGCCAACATCTGGTGAGATCTATGGAGGATATAACGTAGAACAAGGACAATTTAAGAAGGGAATAAGACAGGTTCATCAAGTGCATTTACATTAAGCATATGAGTGACCAATATTTACGATAAGGAACTCTTTGCCGTTTTTATCAATTAGTATTTCTGGGGGGATAAGGTGGATAGGGAAGTAATGCGGCAGGTGGTGTAGGTGCGTGGATTAGTTATAAGCTGGTACATGTTGTAAAGTTTTGCGAGAGTGAGGAAGAGGTTAGAATATGTAGGAGAGTAGCGGAGATTTTTCACTGAAAGTTTACCTTAGACGGGGATGCGTGATGTCTCATTGGTTGTAGAGTATTTTTTAAAGGTGTATTTTTAAAGCATGTAAATATTAAGGGTTTTGAGAGGCGGTGCTGGCTTAAAAGATAATGACTCTGATATAGAGTGGGAGTTGTCACAGTTGTTTCTTGCTGGAGAATCATTGCTTTTGGGAGACTCAGAAAAATGATAAAAGTTTGTGCAGGAGTTTTGAAGGTGGTGTAGAAGAAGGATGTTGAAAGCCAACACAGGAAGTGCAAGGTGATGAGAGTAACAAGTTTAGACAATGAAATATTGGATATCAGAACATGGAAGGAGTTCATTTCTTTAGACCCTCGAGAGAGACGATATGACGACAAATGGGTGTATGAAAGATGAGGTGACTCACAGAATAGATGAGGCAAAGAAGATTAGTTGAGTTCAACACTCCATCTGTCTTCAGTCTGTAGAAGGATTGTTGATGGATGTGTAAGAGGTGATGTAGTAGAGTAGCGTCAGATATTTCGTATAAATGTAAGACATAAGGTTTGAATGTCGCTGGTTGGAAGAGGCTGAAGGTAGTGGAGATGACGTGCTTAGAACCGAGAATGGCAGGAATATTATGTACAGAATAAGGTGGTGAAGAAATTAAAGACAAAAAACGGAATGAAATATAAAATTGACTGATGGTTTGATCATTTAGAAAGGATGGATCAGTTGATCAAAGGGATGCATAAATCTGTATGAATCTGTGTGCTGGTTAAAACCTTTCACCTGAACAAACAAAGCATTTGACTATTTCCAGATCAACCAATCGTGTTATTATGATTTCTTGAGTCATGATGGCGGTTTAGAGGTGACTTGAGCTAGAGTTTGCCACAGCTACGCTAGGGGGAGATTCATCTGTAAAAACTCGCATTTGTGGTCACAGTGGTGGCCCGTGCTAACCTCCCTATGGTGTATAAATATACCTAGTTGGATGAATCTTATTAGATCCAGCTGGCCCAGTGGCTTACGCACTGGGATGGAGTTTTACAACTCACTCGCCATGGGGTTCAACCCCCACCCGTTCCGTGGTTTTCTTGGTCATTATTCATTTACTTTTCCGAGGCTGTGGGTGCCCACATTTGCACCGTCTGTATAAGTGAAACAGTGTTTGAAATGCGAGTTGATAATTAGCTTCGTTGCTTTTTTCCTTACATTTTTTCATTGATGCCCAACTTCCTTCCTCCTTCCTCTCCTACTTTTCCACCCCCTGCCTCCTCTTTTCACTTCTTTAGCTTCCTCCATAGTTCTTTCCATTTCCTCGTGAACGCTTCTCTCCTCTCCTCCCCCTCTTCATCTTTCTTCCTAATATCCCTCTTTCCTTACCTTCCTCCTTCACTCCTGTATTCCTCTTTCCCTCTGTTAATAAGATACAAAGTGTGATTTACGACAGTTTATTGAGAAGATGTTTCAACCACCATTGATTTTATCCAGTTCCTCTTGGTGAGAATTGTTAAAGTCTTGGATGAGCGAAACGTCTCCTCAATAACAAACAATATATTATTTCTTATCAACATACTTGTCGGTACATTCTACTACTGATGGACATTCTCTCCCTCAATATTTCCATCCTCAACCCTCCCCCCCCTCCCCTCCCGTCTTCCCTCCCCCCCTCCTTCCCACTTGAATGCCAATATGTTGTCATTAACTGGTCCTCTCTAAATATTTTCTCAGTAACCAGAGCTGAGAGAGACACACACAGACAGCCCTACTAACAGTGCCACTAATGGTGCCTTTAAACATGCGGTGCCAACTGTTTTCTTCTTTAGTCCTTCCTACTCCGCCTGTTTTTTTCCCATAGAGATGTCAAATTATTATCATAACACTGACTATGATGGTAGACAAGACGAGAGAAGGAAGAAAGGTTGTGGGTAGAGAGGATGAGAGAGAGAGAGAGAGAGAAGAAATGTTGTGGGTAGATAGAAAATGAGAGAGAGGGAGATAAGAAATGTGGGTAGACAGGAAGGGAGAGAGAGAGAGAGGTAAGGAAGGTGTTCACTCAGAGAATGACTTGCAATGTTCACTTGCCTTGTCTTCACACACACATTCGACCTCACAACTCTGCTTGCAACTGACATCTCAGTCTTACCATAACAACACTAGGGACATCTTAACTCAATTATTATTAATATTAATAACAATACTTGACGTGCTGTTGGAGTGTGAGCAAAGTAACATTTATGAAGGGGTTCAGGGAAACCGGCAGGCCGGACTTGAGTCCTGGAGATGGGAAGTACAGTGCCTGCACTCTGAAGGAGGGGTGTTAATGTTGCAGTTTAAAAACTGTAGTGTAAAGCACCCTTCTGGCAAGATAGTGATGGAGTGAATGATGGTGAAAGTTTTTCTTTTTCGGGCCACCCTGCCTTGGTGGGAATCGGCCAGTGTCATAATAAAATATAATTAATAACAATAATGCCTGTTATTTGCCTGTCACTGTCTTCGAGGGGTTTCCTCCTCTACCAGCCCAGTCTTTGGCCAAGCTGATTTACTGAGTGTCTGTTCAACCAGGCTGTTGATGACAGAGGCCAGTAGGACTACATCATGTGTGCCTGCATCTGAGTGTCAGTTGACCCCGTGCCTGCATCTGAGTGTCCATTGATCTCATGCCTGTATCTGAGTGTCGGTTGGCCCCGTGCCTGCATCTGAGTGTCAGGTGATCTCCGCGCCTGCGCCCTAGATTCCAGACAAAGGTCAAAGGTCACTCGCTATTGTGATCATGATAGATTAAATTCAAGTGTTGATCCTGAGATACTGCTCTCATGTGATTATGTGAGAGGTGGGAGTGAAGGAGAAGGTGGGGGTGAGGTAGATGGTGGGAGTGAGGGAGAAGGTGGGGGTGAGGTAGATGGTGGGGGTGAGGGAGAAAGGGGGTGAGGAAGATGGTGGGGGTGAGGGAGAAGGTGGGGGTGAGGTAGATGGTGGGGGTGAGGGAGAAGGTGGGGGTGAAGTAGATGGTGGGGGTGAGGGAGAAGGTGGGGATGAGGTAGATGATGGGGGTGAGGGAGGTGGGGGAGAGGGCGGTGGGGGTGAGGGAGGTGGGTGTGAGGGAGGTGGGTGTGAGGGAGGTGGGGTGAGGAAGAAGGTGGGGGTGAGGGAGAAGGTGGGGTGAATGAGAAGATGGGGGTTTGGGAGAAGGTGGGGGTGAGGGTGAAAGTGGGGATGAGGGAGAAGGTGGGGTGAGGGAGAAGGTGGGGTGAGGGAGAAGGTGGTGGTGAGGGAGAAGGTGGTGGTGAGGGAGAAGGTGGGGTGAATGAGAAGGTGGGGGTGAGGGAGTTGGTGGGGATGAGGGAGGTGGAAGTGAAGAACAATACTGGGGATGGGGGAGTTATTAAGAGATATTAAAGGAACTGATCGTGACGATTTTACAGGAAAGAAGGATTCGGGGAGACACAATAACGACATTAAAGATACTCAGATGGAAGTTAAAGACACAGTTAAGCCACAAGGATGTTAGAAAATACTTTATTTTTTAGTTTCTGGGGGTAAATAAAATAAGCCAGAAGTGGTAGAGGTAAACTCAGTACACAGTTTCAAGAGCAGGTATGGTAAGAGGGCCCAACAGGCCAGGAACCAGTAGTATCTGCGATTACAGTTTACGAAGCAGGGTCAGGAGCTGAAACTCGATCCCCTCCCCACAAACACAACTCTGTAACTACACACATCCACACACACCAGGCCAGGAGCTGAGTAACGACCCCTGCAACCACAGTTAGGTGACTACACACACACACACACACACACACACACACACACACACACACACACACACACACACACACACACACACACTCACACACTGGACAGACTGGACACCTGGTCCAGCAACTGGCTTCTCGAATTTAATCCCGCCAAATGCAAAGTCATGAAGATAGGGGAAGGGCAAAGAAGACCGCTGACAGAGTATAGGCTAGGTGGCCAAAGACTGCAAACCTCGCTCAAGGTAACTGCTGCAGCATATGGGCGCCTGGCAAACCTGAGAACAGCGTTCCGATACCTTAATAAGGAATCGTTCAAGACACTGTACACCGTGTACGTCAGGCCCATACTGGAGTATGCAGCACCTGTTTGGAACCCGCACTTGATAAAGCACGTCAAGAAACTAGAGAAAGTACAAAGGTTTGCGACAAGGTTAGTTCCAGAGCTAAGGGGAATGTCTTATGAAGAAAGATTAAGGGAAATCGGCCTGACGACACTAGAGGACAGGGGGGTCAGGGGAGACATGATAACGACATATAAAATACTGCGCGGAATAGACAAGGTGGACAAAGACAGGATGTTCCAGGGAGGGGACACAAAATCAAGAGGTCACAATTGGAAGTTGAAGACACAGATGAGTCAGAGAGATATTAGGAAGTATTTCTTCAGTCATAGAGTTGTCAGGCAGTGGAATAGCCTAGAAAGTGATGTAGTGGAGGCAGGAACCATACATAGTTTTAAGACGAGGTATGATAAAGCTCATGGAGCGGGGAGAGAGAGGACCCAGTAGCAACCGGTAAAGAGGCGGGGCCAGGAGCTAGGACTCGACCCCTGCAACCACAAATAGGTGAGTACACACACACACACACACATAGAAGGAAGAGACCGGATCAGACGGTGACAGGAAGCAGATAAACAACGTCCGGATAAGTGAATAAATAAGACATTGAAAAGCTAGCGTCAGAAATATCACAGTTATGGTGAGGATTAATGTGAAGCTGTTGGTATTACTAACTAGACTGTCAGGAGTGCCACTGCTGCCAGGCAGGTAGGTAGCCAGGCAGGCAGGCAGGCAAGCAGGCAGGCAGGCAGGCAGGTAGACAGGCAGGCAGGCAAGCAGCCAGGCAGGCAGCCAGGCAGGCAGGCAGGTAGACAGGCAGGCAGGTAGCCAGGCAGGCAGGCAGACAGGCAGGTAGGCAGGCAGGCAGGCAGGCAGGCAGGCAGGCAGGCAGGCAGGCAGGCAGGCAGGCAGGCAGGGAGGGAAGTGAGGTCCAGGGAGAGAGAGAGAGAGATCTGAAGTCTGGGGAGGTTTAAAAAGGCAAGACATGAAAGAAATTTATATTATTATTATTATCAATAAAAAGCGCTAAACCTGTGGGACAAAACAGCTCCTGAGTATTGAAAGGTAATGTCACCCGAGAAAAGGGTAAGATACCTCTAATTCCTTAGATCAAGAGCCCTTCAGGCTTCTTCAGTATCAAAACATCCCTAAGTATAGATTATATCTGGAAATTAAACCAATATAATTTATATATATATATATATATATATATATATATATATATATATATATATATATGTCGTGCCGAATAGGCAGAACTTGCCATCTTGGCTTAAATATTTTTCATTTATATTACTGTAAAAAATAATAATTTTGTGCCAAAAGAACCTTAGAAAACTTACCTGACCTTATTATAATAAGCACAATTTAATTTAACCTAATCCAACTAAATATATTTTAGATAAGTTTACAATAACTTAATAAAAATATACAATGGAATATTTTTTTAGCTAGGTTCAGAATGATTTTTGCAAAATTATTTTATACACAAATTTTCGCTTGCCTTATTCGGCAAGAAGAGGGTTGCTATTTAAGCCAAAAATAGCAAGTTTTACCTATTCGACACGACATATATGAGTAATTAATCGGTAGTAATTAGCTTTCAAAATCTCAAGAGTTAATTATAGGCAGAATGTCAGTAATTATAGCTTTTCCCTAATTTTTATTATTTCAATACAAAGTATATGAGATATTTGCATTTGTAGAAAAAAAATGAAAACTGGTTTTTACTCCATTTTTAAACTCTTCACAGCTGTTTGAAGCTTTTTTGTCATTAACGAAATTGTTAAGTACAGTTTTTATGTAAATTAGTTTTATTGTGTGCTTCATGCCCATCCTGTGGGTCACAGAAGAATGAGTCAGAGAAGTACAATGGGTCGAAGAAGAAAATCAAACATGATATCTATGCCTACGTTCTGAGCCTTGACCTTTTGTTGTGTCACGTGACCCGACGCCGGCCATTCAGCGACCAGGAAGTCGCCATTATTGTTTTGTTTACACAGACGGGAAATTTGTCTCTTTATTACTGTGAGTGACATGTAACGCAGCCCTCTGGTGGTAAGATGCTCAGCTATCGATGCAGTAGTGCTTTCTCTCGCCCACAGATGATGGTGTTTGTTTAAGGTGGGTGAGTGGGAAAGATTTAGGGCACGGGTGGCAGGGGTAGGGGGAGACATGTTGAAGTCAGGGAAGGGGGAGAGAGAGAAGCACCACACCTCTCCACCTCAACAACAAGGTATAATAACTCATCCCAAAATCAACCCTTAATCCATATAAACACTTACCCGCCCTCATATCAACCACAAATTTTACCCAATAAAAGACTTCCCTATCTCCCAATTCCCAGCAAACACACACACACACACACACACACACACACACACACACACACACACACACACACACACACACACACACACACTCACATGATAACGACATACTGCGTGGAATAGACAAGGTGGACAGAAACAGGATGTTCCAGAGATGGAACACAGAAACAAGGGGTCACAATTGGAAGCTGAAGACTCAGATGAGTCAAAGGGATGTTAGGAAGTATTTCTTCAGTCATAGAGTAGTTAGGAAGTGGAATAGTCTGGCGAGCGATGTAGTGGAGGCAGGAACTATACATAGTTTTAAGACGAGGTATGATAAAGCTCATGGAGCAGGGGGAGAGAGGACCTAGTAGCGGTCAGTGAAGAGGCGGGGCTGAGTCTCGACCCCTGCAACCACAATTAGGTGAGTACACACAACTAGAATCATGTCTCTGCATAACCAGCTTCAAGAATGTAATAGTAAGCAGTTACTCATTTAAGATAAGAAGCAATTAAACCTAACATTTTATTGCGTAAAAGACTAATAAAGAGTTCAACGAGAGTTGCTTAGTTAAGGAAAGTATTTTGTAATAAAAGTGAACCTTAAGGCAACACTTGTATCAACATACACAAGTTATATATATATATATATATATATATATATATATATATATATATATATATATATATATATATATATATATATATATATATATACATATATATATATATATATATATATATATATATATATATATATATATATATATATATATATATATATATATTTTATATAACAATGAAACTAAGAAACAAGTGGTTTTGAATAATTTTCCAAACTGCGGGAGGCCATGGTTCGACCCCACGACACATTGTCCCACCTCAAGAGACAACACAACGTACATGTCATCCTATCCACACAGCCATCGATTCTACAAAGATCACGCTCCCAGCAGAGCTAGGCGTTTTTCGTGATCTGAGAACACTTGTGGTAGTGCTATGCTCAAGAAAAAATTTCAGCCTCGTCCCGTTTGAATACCCGCCTCAACAAGCAGTCAGACTGCTTGTGGAGTCTTAGACTGTGTGTGTGCGTACGTGTGCCTGTGCGTGTGTGTGTGTGGATGCTGTGTGTGTGTGTGTGTGTGTGTGTGTGTGTGTGTGTGTGTGTGTGTGTGTGTGTGTGTGTGTGTGTATGTATATGTGTGTGTATGTGTGTGTGTGTGTGTGTGTGTATGTGTGTGTGTGTGTCATTTCTTTTCTACAGAGAGAGAGAGAGAGAGAGAGAGAGAAAGAGAGAGAGAGAGAGAGAGAGATCACATATCTAGATATCTGTGCATCTAGAACATGTCGGGGTACATCTTAAGACGAAGCCGGTGTCAGATTGAACATCAGGACTCGAGCATAACTTGAACACAGGACAATAACAAGTGAATGACGTAAGCATTGAGTTGGTGAGGTAAGAAGGGAAGAAAAGAAGGCAGAGGAATGAAGGGAAACAGAGAAGGGGATGTGAGGCAAGGAAAAAGGGAAGGACTGAAGGAATGGAATTGGAGATTCAGGAATAATCTCTGGGACCTCTATGCTAGTATATACAAACTTCACCAGCAGTGCACGGATCCAATAATCTTCCTGATAGACAAAGTGCAATGCCTTCTACTGCATTACAGCGTAACTCAGCACATTATAATTGTAATAAAGTTGGTAGAATTACCGACAATATGTAAAGTAAAAGGACACAAGTGCAACTAATGTGACATTTTATTGTGGCAACGTTTCGCTCTCCAGGAGCTTTATCAAGCCATTACAAACAATACATGTTGAAGATTGAGACTCTTATGCAGCATATGGGAATCTTTATTCAGGAAACGTTTCGCCACACAGTGGCTTCATCAGTCCGATACAAAGTAGAAAGGCGTAAGGAGAGGAGTTTGAGGTAATCAGTCCCTCAGCCTGGAGTCGATGTGTTCAGTCCATCAATCTTGTAGAGCCGTAGACGTGGCTTATATACTGTAGCAGGAGGAGGTGAGATCATAGTGGTACCATCCACTAGTCGAAGTAGGTCTTCGTCCAAAGGTCGGACAAGTGTTGAAGAATTCTTTGTAACAAGATCCCATGATGCTCCAGGCTGAGGGACTGATTACCTCAAACTCCTCTCCTTACGCCTTTCTACTTTGTATCGGACTGATGAAGCCACTGTGTGGCGAAACGTTTCCTGAATAAAGATTCCCATATGTTGCATAAGTGTCTCAATCTTCAACTTGTCGGTTTTTCAAACCATTCATCACAACTGTCAGACACTGCAGCATCATGGGATCTTGTTACAAAGAATTCTTCAACACTTGTCCGACCTTTGCACGAAGACCTACTTCGACTAGTGGATGGTACCACTATGATCTCACCTCCTCCTGCTTCGCCTCACCTCACTACAGTATATAAGCCACGTCTACGGCCCTATGCTGTACATTCTACAAGATTGATGGACTGAACACATCGACTCCAGGCTGAGGGACTGATTACCTCAAACTCCTCCTCTCCTTACGCCTTTCTACTTTGTATCGGACTGATGAAGCCACTGTGTGGCGAAACGTTTCCTGAATAAAGATTCCCATATGTTGCATAAGTGTCTCGATCCACAAAGAGGAAGGCGTAAGGAGAGGAGGAGTATGAGGTAATCAGTCCCTCAGCTTGGAGTCGATGTGTTCAGTCCATCAGTCTTGTAGAATGTACAGCATAGGGCCGTAGACGTGGCTTATATACTGTAGTGAGGTGAGGTGAAGCAGGCGGAGGCGGGGTCATAGTGGTACCATCCACTAGTCGAAGTAGGTCTTCGTCCAAAGGTTGAACAAGTGTTGAAGAATTCTTTGTAACAAGATCCCATGATGCTGCAGTGTCTGACAGTTGTGATGAATGGTTTGAAAAACCGACAAGTTGAAGATTGAGACACTTATGCAGCATATGGGAATCTTTATTCAGGAAACGTTTCGCCACACAGTGGCTTCATCAGTCCAATACAAAGAGGAAGGCGTAAGGAGAGGAGTATGAGGTAATCAGTCCCTCAGCCTGGAGTCGATGTGTTCAGTCCATCAATCTTGTAGAATGTACAGCATAGGGCCGTAGACGTGGCTTATATACTGTAGTGAGGTGAGGTGAAGCAGGCGGAGGTGGGGTCATAGTAGTACCATCCACTAGTCGAAGTAGGTCTTCGTCCAAAGGTTGAACAAGTGTTGAAGAATTCTTTGTAACAAGATCCCATGATGCTGCAGTGTCTGGACGAAGACCTACTTCGACTAGTGGATGGTACCACTATGACCCCGCCTCCGCCTGCTTTACCTCACCTCACTACAGTATATAAGCCACGTCTACGGCCCTATGCTGTATAAGTGTCTCAATCTTCAACTTGTCGGTTTTTCAAACCATTCATCACAAACAATACATGGACACAGAGGGTATATAAAGGCTCAGAGTGAGGTGCAATACTAGTGAGGTACCATTTCGATGTTCACTAGTGGTAGTAGTAGTAGTAGTGACAAAAGTAATACAATATGGTAGAGCAATTAATTCGTACATGAGTAAAAGGATATAAAAGCTATTACTTGGGTAACATAAAAATAGGTTGGACAAATATAGACTGGAAAGAGGCAGCTTGTTTCAGTGTTCACTCTCTGTAATGTGCTTTGTGTAGTATAACAATAGAGACTATGTGATGGCAGGGTTTACTGTTTTCAGGAGGATTCTTGCTAAGACTTCGGAGATGGTGAAGCTGCCGTTGTTTTGTTTAATTGTATTCGAAACAGCGATCAGTGCTGATTCGAGGCACTTGCGTCTGCGGAAATTAGTTTCTTTGATCACTAATTGGGCGCCTCTGAATTTCATGAGATGATTGGTGGAATTTCGGTGTTGTACACAGGCGTTGTTCAAGTTATCGTTCCTACATGCGTAAATGTGTTCATTGAGGCGGGTGTCGAGGATTCTTGCTGTTTCGCCTACGTAAATCTTGTCACAGCCTCCACAGGGTATAGTGTAAACTCCTGCATTGACTGGTTCGTGGTGCTTGGATTTTGTCCTGGTTAGATCCTTTATTGAAGTGCTAGAAGCGATGGCGACTCTGGTGTTAGCTTGTGAAAGTACTTTTGAGACGTTCAGTGCAACCTGGCTGTTGGGAAGAATTATAACTTTGTTGGGAGTGGTGTTGATGCGTGGAGAATTAATGATCTGAAGAGCTCTTTTCTTGCAGTCTTTGATGAAAAAAGAAGGAAAATGTAACTCAGTGAATGTTTGGTGAATGTATATACATTCCTCGTCAAGAAACTCAGGACTACAAATTCGGTATGCTCTTAGGAAAAACCCGATGATGATGCCTCTTTTGGTCTTGGTATCTTGACTGGAATAGAAGTGTGTGAGATCATTTTTATTGGTGGGTTTCCGATAAACTTGAAATCTTAGGTTGTTGTCTACTTTGTGAATGAGGACGTCGAGGAAAGGTAGCTTGTCATTGGACTCTTCTTCTAGTGTAAACTGGATCGCCGGTTCAACTGCGTTGAGCCTTGCCTGAAGTTATTACGAGGACGTCGTCCACGTAACGTAACCAAGTGATGCTTGAAGGGATGATGTTGGCGAAGTGTTCGGACTCTAGGTGTTCCATGTATATGTTGGCTAGGACGGCACTGATGGGGGACCCCATTCCCATGCCGTAGGTTTGTTTGTAGAGCTTGTTATTGAAAGAAAAACAGTTGAAATTAACACAGAGTTCAATCAAGTCAACAAAATCTCCGGGAGGTAGAGGAAGATTAAGGTCCTGATTGACTTTACGTCGTAGAACCTCGATGGCTTTTTTGGTAGGTACTTTTGTGAAGATGGAAGTCACATCCAAACTGCTTAATTTCTTGTTACGGATGGAGAGGTTTCGGATGCGGTTGAGAAGGTCGCCTGAGTGTTTAAGATGAGCGGGGCTGATGGTCCCCAGAAGGCAGGAAAGATGTTTGGCAAGAACTCCGGCTAGTTTGTATGGAGCACTGCCTATTCCTGACGTGATTGGTCTGAGAGGAATATTGTGTTTATGGGTCTTGGGTAAACCATACATGTGTGCTGGTTTAGAGTTGCTTGATAACAAGTACAGAAATTTCTTCCCTTCTCTAGTGAGTTTGAGTATTTGTCTGGTTTTGTATAGAAAATCTTTGGTGAGCGTCTCCCACTGTTGAGTGCTGATGGGTTCGTATGTAGATTGATCATTCAAAAGGTCCATCATTTTAGTGTTGTAGTCACTGGTGTTGAGTATGACGACTCCACCTCCTTTGTCGGCGGTGGTGACGATAATGTTGGGGTCGTTGGCGAGGTTCTTAAGGGCAGTGATGTATCGTCTAGGAAGATTAGAAGAAGAAGGTTCACATAAAGCTGCAGTGAGAAGGCCCTGTATATAACCCTTCTGGAAGTTGCTGTCATTGTGTCTATGGTTCCTGGTAACTAGATTGAGTTGATAGTTAGGTTTGCGTATGTTGGTGGTAAATTTGAGTCCCAGACTCAGTGCTTGTTTCTCGTAGTCGGTTAAGGTGCGTGACGATAAGTAATAGCTTTTATATCCTTTTACTCATGTACGAATTAATTGCTCTACCATATTGTATTACTTTTGTCACTACTACTACTACTACTACTACTACTACTACTACTACTACTACTACTACTACTACTACTACTACTACTACTACTACTACTACCACTAGTGAACATCGAAATGGTACCTCACTAGTATTGCACCTCACTCTGAGCCTTTATATACCCTCTGTGTCCATGTATTGTTTGTAATGGCTTGATAAAGCTCCTGGAGAGCGAAACGTTGCCACAATAAAATGTCACATTAGTTGCACTTGTGTCCTTTTACTTTACACATTATAATTATAATAGAGGTAGTCCTTGATGATCTTCTTGCAGCATTTGACTTGCAAAAACTCTGTAGACTCCCACACTCAGTTCGATAGATTTATCGTGTAGCAATCCTGTGGACGGTAGTCGAAAGATTACGGAGAGAAGATTTTCACACTCAGGTCTGTCTCCTTTCGCACCTAGAGTTACCTGCACACCGCTTGCTCACGTTGGCTCATTTGATCACAAAACTATATTTATAATCCTGATGGTACCAACGGTGAGGCGAATATGAGGATATGTGGGAAAGACAGCAGACTAGTCCAAAATAAGGCTATCTGCTGAGAAGGACTATCTATTTTATCTAGTTCAAGAACTGTCATGTATTAAGTAAATGTTTGAGGCAAGGATAGTAAGCACAAGGCTCTATTTCCACCATCCACTCCCTTAAAGAAGAGAATGGTCTTTTACAACCAGTCTGTGGGAGAAGAGACACTGACCAGCCCTTTGCTCGAAGCCTTCTGCCACTAACGGCGATGTTAATAACCAAGTAAATATCTCCACTCACATCCTGTATCCCTAACACCAGTACATCCCACACCCGCAGTATGTACCCAAACTTTCAGATTAGCTTTGTTTTGGGTGACGTTACAGTGAGGCTGCCAATGTTCAGTACAAGGCTTATAAGAAGTACAGGAGGCTTCACACTACCAATAACGGGAACCTCCACAGATAAGATGCCGGAAGAATGGTGGAAGTCCATCCCTGGGTAATCTCTAGATGGGAGGCAGACACAAAAAGAAAATTTTCATCAGGAAGAGTGGGTTCTAAAAGGTGGTGGTCCTTGGTCAAGGACCGACAGGGATATTCACCTGATGACACAATTCCACCTCTAAATCTACATGACTGGACCCGCTACAGGCAATCAAGTAATTGCTGACTTCTTTCAGGCTATCTTGTTGCCAAGAAGCAGGTGCTCAGACCCAGAGAATCATCCTTCATGGCTAGCTGCAAGAACTGGCTTGGACAGAGAAGAATACGTGTGCAAGCACTTAACACATTTTAATAGCCAACGTTCGATGTAGGTGAGCAAAGATAGTTCAGGTCAGGTATAAGCAATGTCAGGTCAAGTATAAGCAATGTCAGGTCAGGTTTAAGCCTTGCGGAAGCAAGCTGATAATAAAAATAATTATAATAACGACAATAATGTATCCAGCCGCTGTGCAGTCCTTGCTTCTATTATTATTATTATTATTATTATTATTATTATTATTATTATTATTATTATTATAATATTAAAGGGTAGCGCTAACCCGTGTGAATTATTAAGCATCTGATATATATATATATATATATATATATATATATATATATATATATCTATATATATGTGTGTGTGTGTGTGTGTGTGTGTGTGTGTGTGTGTGTGTGTGTGTGTATGTATAAAGAATTTTGTTATTTATTTGAGGTTCAGAAAATGCCTTTTGTCCTAATGGTGTGTGTGACTTCGCGGGGTCTACACTCAGCTACTGTCCCCCGCCTCATAGACTAATTTGACCTGCATCATAGATTACTGCCCTCTGGAGCCTTATAATATCTATTCTTGAAGCTGTGTATTAAGTCTGTCTCCATCAGTGCCTCATCCAAATCATTCCACTTTTCGACCATCCTGAGACTAAAGAAATACTTCCTGACATCCCTATGGCTCATCTGTGTTTTCAGCTTCTGTGTCCCCTTGATCATGATATTAATTCAGTCAGTCACTATCGGCTCTTTCAGTTCCTCTTAGGATTTTATATATCCTTATCATGTCTACCCTTACCCTTCTCTCTGCCAAGGTCGCCAGGTTCAGTTCTTGAAACAGTTTCCAGCTTCTGCATGTGCTTGACTAGGTGTGGGCTCCATGCTGGGGTTGCGTACTCAGTCTCCTAAACATAGAATTCCGAACGATTCTATTTCGAGTTCCTAAATGCTATCCGTTCTTGGGTTTACTAATCTTACATATATCGCTGCTGTTATACATTTTATGTGCAGTTCTGGCGATGTGTGTAATGCCACATTTACTTCCTGGTCCTTCTAGCTCCCTGATATATACAGTTTCTTCCCGCCAGTGTTGTACTAAAAGTGTCGGGGCTGCACTCTTCAGAACACATGACCTCGTATGTGTGTGTGTGTGTGTGTGTGTGTGCTTCTTCTTGCATGTATGCAAGTGTAGTACAAGTCAACACTTACTAATCAGATGACTGGCACACAGGTCACTGAACCTCAGCACTTACCTGGAGAAGAGAAACATTAACTTTAATAAACACAAACATTATTAAACGTTAACATTAGTAAACATTAACATTAATAAACCTTACCATCAGTAAGCCTTAACATTACTAAATATTTTAGTTAGTAATAAAACTTAGGCATACCGCAATTTTTTTAATTATTAGTGTAAATACACTGAGAGGTACAAGGGGTTGGACAGAAAAATATGAACACCTGCTGACTGAACTGTCGAATGACTGAATAATCAATTTAAATGTGTTACAGAACCCTTTTTGCACTATCTTCCAACGATAATGTAGCAATTCATATGCTAGAGTTGTTCAGAATTGTCATGAACAACATGAAAGTGAAGTCGAGCACTTGGATCAACCACACAATCGCCGGATCTAAATATTATCGAGCATCTGTGGAGTCAATTGGAACAGCAAGTCAGGAACCGATTTCCTCCACCGTCGTCTTTGTAAGAGTTAGAGCAGGTTTTTGTTTGTGGAATGGCTCAAAATTCCCCAGGATATTGTTCAAATGCCATATGAATAAATTCCTCGACGAATTAGTGTTTTTTAGCTGCAAATAGAGGACCAACTCCATCTTGAAAATAAAAAATGCTGTACAACAAGGTGGCCATATTATTTTTTTCGTCCAAATCCTGTATGTCTCAGTGTGTGTGTGTGTGTGTGTACTCACCTATTTGTACTCATCTATTTGTGGGTCGAGTGTGTGTGTGTGTGTGTGTGTGTGTGTGTGTGTGTGTGTGTGTGTGTGTGTGTGTGTGTGTGTGTGTGTGTGTTTGTGTGTGTATACCTCTCGGTGTATATAAACAGGTTACTGACATCCTTAATGACCCGTCGTGTGGTCGATAGATTTTAAATCCCATTAACTATGGACTATAGGTACGCAACGACTAGAGTGACTTATTATAGTAATATAATGTGGAGTCACCGACTTGACTAAAGACGCAATTAGCGAGAATGTGGGCGGACTGAATAATTAGTAAGAGGTACTTAATTGGCTGTTGCCCTGGCGCCCAGCTTATAGCGAACACTGCTGCTCCTGAGTCTTAAGTCTAATAGGATCAGTGAAGTTAAGACTTTATCCTATAGAAGGAATCTGTAGTCTGCACTACTAAAGGCTTCGCTGCTCTGATCTTGCTAAAGAAATTTTTTTACGTTGATTGACGTCTCAGGACATCACTCTCATTGTTCTGATATATGTCAATCACTGGTTGTACTTTAGTTCCTAGCAAAGATACACCACCAGCTCTTGGTTGTACTCTAGCTCCTAGCTAAGACATACCAGGTGATGGAAGTTAGGTAATTCTCAGAACATGTGATCCCAAAAGACATCAACAAAAATAGAGAGAAAACACAAATTTCTAGCACATTTTAGCTGCTAGTATGATGGATAAGAATTCGAAAGAGAAAATATAAATGAGAATGGAAGAGCAACTTAAAATAAACAGTTACACAAGAGACAAATAAAAAAAAAGCTTGCGTTCAGACATGTTAAATTTTTGTCTCGTAAACTTCCTAGAGTTTTACTAGCGAGGTAAGAGAGAGAGAGGCACGGACTGACTGCGTCTTCCTCGACTTTAAGATGGTATTTGGCACAGTGCTGTGCGGATAGTCCTTATGTAAAGTGGAAGAGCTGACTGGGTTAGCAGGGAAAGTACTTACTAGATGCACACACGCGCACACACACACACACACACACACACACATACACACACACACCGCACACACCACACACACACACAGCCAGGAGCTGAGTCTCGACCCCTGCAATCACAATTAGGTGAGTACACACACACACACACACGCACGCACACACACACACACACACACACACACACACACACACACACACACACACACACAAACACACAAACACACAAACACACACACACCACACACACATACACACACACACACACACACAGCAAGGAATACACCAACAAGTGTTGGACGACATACATACAGATGAGGAGGTGAAGAAACTGCTAAGGGACATCGATACCTCAAAGGCAATGGGACCGGACATCTCCCCGTGGGTCCTTAGAGAGGGAGCAGATATGTTGTGCATGCCACTTACCACAATCTTCAACACGTCCCTGGAAACTGGGCAACTACCTGAGGTATGGAAGACGGCAAATGTAGTTCCCATTTATAAAAAAAGGAGACAGAAAAGAGGCACTAAACTATAGACCTGTGTCATTGACGTGTATAGTATGCAAAATTATGGAGAAGATTATCAGGAGGAGAGTGGTGGAGCACCTGGAACGGAACAAGAGTATAAATGCCAACCAGCACGGATTCACGGAAGGCAAATCCTGTGTCACAAACCTTCTGGAGTTTTATGATAAAATAACAGAAGTAAGACACGAGAGAGAGGGGTGGGTTGATTGCATCTTCTTGGACTGCAAGAAGGCCTTTGACACAGTTCCTCACAAGAGATTAGTGCAG